>NW_007247067.1:393244-429467 GCF_000164805.1 Carlito syrichta
TGAGCTACAGAAACACAGATTCCAGCCTGGGCTGGTGTCCAGGTAGTCCCTGCGCCAGAGCCTCCCAGGTCACACGTACCATTTATCACATAGTGTGGGCTGCTTGGTGCCTCTCTGCCATGGCCAGGGTCATTCTCTCTTCAAACTTATCACAACTTCTGCCCTGAGAAGTACTGTGAATATAAAAGCCTCATTTGTCTCCTTTTTTTTTTGAGTCAGAGTCACACTCCATCGCCTAGGTCGAAGTGCAGTGGTATGATCAACCGCTCACCACAGCCTTGACCTCCTGGGCTCAGACGATCCTCCAGCCTCATCCTCCCGAGCAGCTGGGACTATAGGTGCACACCACCACACCACGCTAATTTAAAAGAAAAGTTCTTTTAGAGATGAGGTCTCACTATGTTGTCCAGGCTGGTCTCAAACTTCTGGGCTCAGGCGATCCTGCTGCCTCGGCCTCCCAAGGTGCTGGGATTCCAGGCATGAGCCACTGTGCCCAGCCTCTGGCTCACTTCTCAAGGCAGCACACACAAGGGCACTAATGAACCCATGATCAGCAAAGCCCGGGAGATGCACGGGGGAGAAGAACAGGGACACTTCGGAAATCAAAGTTTGCAAAACCACCTTTTTGCCCATGCTAACTAAAAGGAGAGTTTGTAAACAAATAAATTGGAGACTCAATTGATGACAAGACAGTTGAAGAGGTGAGGCATCGTGGACACCACAGGACCTCTGGGGCCTGCAGAAAGTCAGTTTCAAATCCAGACACCCCGGCGGCACCCACCCGCAGAAAACCGGACCCTTTAAGTTGAGGCGGTGGGCCTCCCCATCACACCCATCTGGAGACTCTCAGAGACCTCAGTGAACGACTTTATAATGAGCTTCCATATTCCTTTTAATAAATCGGTATGATGTGCTGCTTGCCGATTACAATATAATTCTGTAATACAAATTAGAGCAGCCTCTGACGTCTTTGAAATGTAGTGTGTTAAAAATGGTGCGTACAGGTTAAAAGATACAGATTCGGAACACCATGATTTACATGAAATTATCACACAGGCTTTGATAGAGCCCTGGACTGATTCAAAAGAGCAAGTTTCATCCGAAGCTGTCTCGTTCCCTTTGAAAGCACCTTGATCTCCATGCAGTCATCTATTAATTATATTACAGATAAGGTAAATAAAAGTGTGGCGATAGGAGATCACAGCCTCCTTTTTTCTTGTGGAGACTAAAGGTACGGGCTCCTGTGAAGTCTGTGGGCATTGAGGGATGAGAAAGGTATTCCAGGACCGAGAGGCTGTATTTATTTTGACACGTGATGGGAAGATCTGAAGTTCAATAGCTCAGAGCTAAGCAGGGAGCGGGCAGGGCCAAGTGGCAAGCGGGGGAGCCGCCGAGGACCTCACTCTTCACCGGGGCCCGCAAGGCAGGAAATCGTCCTTTCAGATTTCTCCTTGCTGTTGCTGACATTTGAATCGACTTTGTTTTTAAGAGCAGTTTTAGGGTCAGCAAAACTGAGTATAAAGTGCACATATTTCCTATGTGCTGTCTTATCTGTCTTCCTATAAACGCACAGACGCCTCACCCCACCCCCGAGTGAGACATTATCAAAGTCAACCTATATTAGCAAGTCCAAGTCCAGGCCAAGTTCAAGTTCAAGACAGCTCAAGTCCAAGTCCAAGTCCAAGTCATAATCGTCCCAAGTCCAAATCCAAGTCCACTTTTGCAGTCAACTTACATCAATAAGTCAGTGCCTTCCCATGTCCATGGTGTGCTTTAGGTCTCTTTTAAGTTCCTTGGGGCACACACATGTCATATGCCTTAGACACTGTCTCAGTCTATTTGGGCTGTTAAAACAACACACCATGGACTACATGGCTCGAAAACAACAAAAATCAATTTCTCAGTCCCGGATGCTGCAAGTTCCAAGATAAGGGACAAGCTAGCTCTCTGAAGCCCCTTTTGTAGAAGGACGGATCCCATTCATGATGGTTCTGCCTTCGTGATACAATCGCCACCCCAAGGTCCCACTTCCTAATGCCATGGAATATGAAGATTTCGACACATGCATTTTGGGGGACACAAACATTCACTCCATTGCGGATGGTGACAGCGTGACTTCTCAGCACCTGTGTGCCTGTAACGGATAAGTGTGAGACATTTCCCAGAAGTCACGTCACCCATAGTCAGACATTCAGTGGGTGTGCTGCTGAAACTTCCCACAGCTAAGGTGATGAGGAAAAAATAAGCACAATTTCCCTGATCTATGTGACAGAATTCTAGTATGTCCACAATAGACTGGCAATGTGTTTAAGTGAAGACAGATAACCTAATGTTGCTACAGACGGATTCCACTGTGCTCCCAAATGCTCTCAGGAATGTGAGCCCCTCCTGGTCAATGGGCTCAAGTCTACCCAGTCATGAGGACAGGCCCTGGCTTAGAGATCTGTGCTGAGGAAGAGCTCGAGGTAAGCCCATTCTTTGTCTGCTTGGACGGCCATCATGAGCATCGGAGAGTGGGGGTTTCAACCATAGACATGCACGCTCTCACTGTGCAGAAGACTAGAGGGCCAAGATCAAGGTGCCGACAGCCCTGGTCCCTCCTGAGGCCTTCCTTCATGGCGTGTGGACAAGGCTTTTTCTCTGTGTCCTCACTTGATCATCTCTGTCCTGATATCCTCTTCTTATATGGACACCCGTCATTTGGATTCGTGCCCACTCTCAGGACTGTGATCTTAACTTATTTATCTCTATAAAGAACCCATCTCCAAAGACAGTCACATTCTGGGATGCTGGGGTTAAGGCTTCAACAGAGGAATTTGGGGCAGCACACAGTTCAGCCCACAACACTCAGGACAAAGTGCATTCGGGAAGCACCTGTGGGGCCACTGGAATGGTTCACTTGATCATGGGTGGCCCCACCCCCTCAGCCATGGGGGGCACCTGCAGGAGGCATGCTGGTCTCTCCTCCCAAAGGCCAACTATGCATGAGTCATTTGAAAACTACCTCTGTCTTTGCCCACTGTGGAGGCCACGTGCGGTGGCTCACACCTGTAATCTTAGCACTTTGGGATGCTGAAGGGAGAATCGCTTGAGCCCAGGAGTTCGAGACCAGCTTGGGCAACACAGTAAGATCTTGTCTGTACAACACAGTTTAAAAAATGAGCTGGCCACAGTGGTGCACACCTGTAATCCCAGCTACTCAGGAGCCTGAGGTGGGAGGATCACCTGAGTCCAGGAGATCAAGGCTGTGGTGAGCCATGATCATACCACTGACCTCCCGCCTGGGTAACAAAGTGAGACTCAAAAAAATAAAGAAACCCACAGGGGCAGTGCCATGAAGCTCCCTCAAACCTTGAAAGTGATGTCGGAGAGCTCTCACACAGAATTCGGGTGGGAGAGCACCTCACACTGTTGGAGGCAGGGACCTGCTGACCCTCTGTAGTAAGCAGGGGGCTGCTGGCGATGGGGACAGCAGGCCTTCAGCAAGCAGTCTCTGCTGTGCAACAGTGTCAAGAATGGTCCCAGCCCAGGGCCTCGGCCTAGAGACTCCACGGTGAACATCACACAGACTCCACCTCTTCAGGATGGCTTCCAGTCTAGTGGGAGAGGAAGGTCATCCAGGAATAAGTAAGCAGATATGAGCAAGGGGTAAGATGGATGGCGTAACACGAGGGTGACAGGGACAGGGAGGCTTGGGCAGCTGGAAGCTCCGGTCCGGGAAATCCTCCCACTGGACGTCCTCAGAGGAGTGAGACACAGCAGCTGGGACAGTTGAAGGAGAATGCTCTGGGCAGAGGGCACTTGGCGGGTTCACGGAATAGGAGATAGGTCCTATGGCCAGGACAGGCCATGTGGACCCAGCACTTCCAGTCCTCGAGGCCAGGGAGAGGCCGAGCCTCTACCAAGCAAGGTAGGGCCACTGAAGTGTGTCCACCAGGGCTGCTGCACTGAGGGTGACATGTGGGAGGCCAAGGACACTGGCTCTGACCCGCCACACAGCCACAGGGGAGGCATGAGTCGTGTTGTGATTCTGGGTGCATTTTATTTAGTTAGTTAATTAGTTAGTTGGAGTCTCGCTCTGTCACCCAGGCTGGAGGGCAGTGGCACACTCATAGTCACCCCAGTGTCAACCTGCTGGGCTCTGATGATCCTTCCTCCTCAGTCTTCCAAATAGCAGGAACTACGGGCGCACGCTACCATGCCTGGCTAATTTTTTTAAAATTTATTGTAGAGATGAGGTCTTGCCAAGCTGCCGAGGCTGGTCTCGAAACCATGGGCTCAGGCAATCCACTCGCCTCAGCCTCCCAAAGTGCCAGCATTACAAGTTGAGCCACCGAGCCCAGCTTCTAGATGCATTTTAAAAGGAGAGCCAAGGAGACCTCCAGGCTGATCAGATGTGGGGTGTGGGCAATGAGAGCACTGAGGACGGATCTGGGTCAGGCCTGAGTGTTTCTGTCCTCCTGTTCTCACCACCTGGCCCAGCCTCCGGGAGGCAGCAGAGCCGAAGCCGGTGTTTATTGAGTGACTGTCCTGGCAAGCTGCTTTCTTTTCTGCTTTTGATCGTGTGTCCAGTCTCTGAACCTGGATGACAGCTGACTACAGCGGTATTTGCTTCCATTCGCACGTCCCTGACCTTGCGCACATCATTGATTCACCTTTGGCATGTCTGCCTTTACCATAAACCCACTCAGACCATCATAGAAATAATTCTGGACATCAGGGAATAACTCGGAGCAAGTGCATTCTCAGGGTGTCAATATAGCGCGTAATGAACTTCTCGGAGGCAGAAGCCAAGACCACAGCCATATGCTTAACTGTGACTGACTGTGTTTGTTGATTGCTTCAACTCGACATCCTTGACAGAGTTGTCCAGAAAACCCCGCTCCTTTCTGGCTCTGAGAGGCTCTGGGATGGATGACCTCATGACTCAGTTTTCCTGTGACTCGTGCATTCATTTACTCTGAAAGTGTGGATCCGATGCCTGCACGCTCAGATTCTAGGGATCAAATATTGCACAAGACCACGAGGATGGGGATTCAGTTTCCTTAAGAAAAGGGGAGGAAGATGCAAGATGTGGAGCTGGTGGGTGTGGTTCTGTATGAATAAGTACCCACGCTAGCAGATTCGGCACAAAAATAAGTCCAAAAACGATCTTTACTGGGATTAACTCCAGGAAGTTTTGGCAATGCAAATGCACATTCCAGAGGAAAAAAATTAGAGTCACTTACGGCGTTGGGAAAGAAATCGGTATTTCCGGACAAAGACATTTGTAACACTATCTTAGAAACCATCCCAAGGAAGATGGATGTGGAACAGGAAGACAGAGGAGCAGCTTGCCCTGGGCCATCAGCACAGGCGTGTGAGAAGGAAGCGGAGACCTGGCCGCCAAGCCTCTAAGAGGCTGAAGGAGGCTTACAGGCCTCTGAGCTGGTCGCGTTGGGTTGGATGCTGGGTATGGAGCGGGGTCAGGAGGAGGAAGGGGCTACCATGTCAGATGCCCCTCTATGCCAGCAGCCCACAAGTGTCAGTAGGTGCTCAGAAGCATGGAGCTGCCTGTGTGCAGGGGAAGCCAATAGGAGCGGAGGGAGGAATCCTTGGACCTGTCATCTCTGTCGTCCTCCCCAAAATATCCCAAATAAAAACAGTTTGCCATGGAGTGATGCTGGGATTCTGGGTGCATTTTAAAGGGAGCTCTTCAGAATGATCAGACGCAGGGTAGGGGAATAAGAGAGTCAGGACAGATGAGTCCTTTTGTCTTCTGTCCTCAGCCCCTTCCTCTGGGATTCAGCAGGACTGAAGCCAGTGTTTGCTGAGTGAATACGTCCCGGTCAGTCTCTAGTCTCCCGCCCGCGACGCCACCCCTAAGCATGGAAGTTCCAGAAACACTGCTCATTCTCCCCCGGCCCCGTCTGAAATGGACCACTCTACCTCTTCATGGGAGCAAGAGGCCTTGGGACCTGGGGAAAGCTTAGAATGCCCCCTCAGCTCCCGAGAACCAAGGCCTCATCCCCAGATAGCATGCGGGATCTCCGATGACCCCACTGAGACAATGCTTGCCTACCTTCCACTTGAAACTGCTTTCTAGCCATAGCTTCTCACTGTTCTGTTTATGCCAGGACGCTAATGACAAGCTGTAACAATGACCCATTGTAGCTACAGAGGACCCAATTTCATAAAAATTTGTTTAGCTGGCTATTAATCCTGATCTTTTCATTGGGGGGGGAGCTAAACAAATTCCAGTTGACTGCAGTGGACACAAATATATGAAGCTTTCTAATCTTAAAGCAGTCTGTTATCAATGCGACAATGACATTTTCGATTGAAAAATCAATTTTTTCTCTTCACTCCTTTTAACCTCTGTGCCATCCTCTTTCCGTCCCAGGATCCAGATAACATAACTCACCATGAAAGCCAGACAGAAACAGCCCTGGGCATGTCCACGGGAAACAAATCCATCTCGTCAGCAGAAGGGCTCCCTCTCCTCCAACTAACGACACCGCGTCCCCATCACACCTTTCAACTCTCCTTATTCATCCGAACAGTTCCTGGGGAGGAAAAAAAGCCAAGTTGTTTCTGTTAATAATGCAAGAAGGCATGAGTGCCAGCCGGGCCATTCTGGAAAAAAGGGCTAGGACTCTGTTCGTCAGATGCCCAGATCAGCCTCAGTGCAAACCGATGAGGACGCTGGAAAGTGCCAGAAGCCTGCTCTACCCCCATGCACGGAGCCTGTGTCAGAGCCACATGTACTTTCTAAAGCTCCAGACCCTAGGGCCGGGCATGGTGGCTCACGCCTGTCATCCCAGCACTATAAGAGGCCGAGATGGGAGGATTGTTTGAGCCCAGGAATTCAAGAGCAGCCTGGGCAACATTGCGAGACCCCACCTACAAAAAAAATTTAAAAATTAGCCAGGTGTGGTGGGTCATGCATGTAGACCCAGCTACCTGCAAGACTCAGGTGGGAGGATCACTTGAGCCCAGGAGGTTGAGGCTGCAGTGCACCATGATTGTGCCATTGCACTTCAGTCTGAGGACAGTGAGACCTTGACTCAGACAACAAAAATCTCCAGATTTTTTTTCCTCTGCAAATAGTGACCTCTTAGGAGTCTGTGTGGTCAGCAAAGGGGTAAAGAGTGAAAGCCTGGAGCTGGGGTGTGGGAGCCAGTGGGCACAGAGATGCCCACCACATGTCCCAGGAGGACTGGAGGACCCATCCCTGCGGTGCTGGGTGTCCTGCCCACAGACAGCCTCAGGCTGAGTCTCCCAGGAAACTGTCAGGCTGAGAGAATGCCCCACCAAAATCACAAACCCTCTGGTTAGTCCATGCTCAACCCCTGCTCAAAACCGGTCAGAGCTGCCGTGGGCTGATCCTGCCTAGACACTGCCCTGCCCTCCCCCACAGACAGTTCTGCATAGAGCTCTCCTTGCCAAGCGCCCTGCAACTCACCCTCTGCTGTACATCCACTTCTCTGGAGCCCGACCCATCCCAGGCTCAGATTTTCATTTCATGATCTGTAAGCCATGTGGGCTGGCCAAGCCGCTTGCCCTTCCTTGCCCTCCCTGTTCAGGGGGTCTCAGGGGTGCCCTCTTCTTAAGACGACTGCGATGCTGTGTGCCACCCACTTGAAACTTCTCCCGCATCACAGGAGTTGAACTGTTCAAAATATGTTCATGGCCAGACATGGTAGCTCATGTCTGTAATCCCAGCCATTTGGGAGGCCAAGGTGGGAGGATTTCTGGAGGCCGGGAGTTTGAGACCAGTCTGAGAATCATAGTAAGACCCCGTCTGTACAAAAAATTAGTCAAGTATGGTGGCACACGCCTATAGTCCCAGCTACTTGGGAGGTTGAGGAGGGAGGACCTCCTGAGCCTAGGAGTTCGAGCCTGCAGTGTCCAGCCTGGGTGACAGAGCGAGACTCTATTTCTAAAGATCCTATCTTAGGAAAGGATCACCTGAGACCAGAAAATCAAGGCTGTGGTGAACCGTGATCATGCCACTACACTCCAGCCTGCATGACAGAGTGAGATTTAAAAAATAAAATAAAGAGGTTAAGAGTGCCTTGTCCTTTAAGGATGAGGTTACAGCACGTGACCCCTGGAACTAATGAAACTTCCTGTGACCTATCTATCTCTAAAATAAAAATAAAATGATAATAACATAAAAATAGCAAAATATCTTTCTGTCAATCCAGGTTTCAATCACAGAAATACCATCAACCAGTGGCCTCAACAACAATCACTTGCTTCTTCCACTTCTGGAGGCTGGGGCCTAAGGTCCAGGCCATGGCAGGGTCTGGTGAGGTCACGTCCTGCTTCGCAATGACGCTTTCTTGCTGCATCCTCACTGGGCTCCATCCTCATGGCCTCATCACTCCCAAAGGACCCACCTCCTAAACCCTCATGCTGGATTGCTGCAGCATAGCCATTTGGGGAGACACAGACATTCAGTGTATAATGATTGTTTATGCACACGATCGCATTGTGGCCTGAGTCGACAATCTCAGCAAATTTTCCCCTTTGTGAAATGGGTATCTCAGTCTCTTCTCCATCAATCATAGTGAAATTTATGTGATCCTAGCACTTTGGAGGCCGAGGCAGGAAGATTGCTTGAACTGGCCTGAGCGACAGAGCAAGACTGTGTGTGTATGTGTGTGTGTGTGTGTGTGTGTGTGTGGTGTGTGTGTGTGTGTTTCATTTGCTTTTTGGCAAGGGTCAGTTGTCACTGGGAGCCCACGTCACAGCAAGAAAGTGATGTGACTTACACCTTAGCTCCCCACCTCCTGGCAGCCTTCACCTCTCAGTGGAAGTTCAGTGACTTCTCCAATCCTCCAGATGGTGGGCGGGCCTGGGCATTGGTTGAGAAAATGGTCAGAAGTGGTGGGTTTGGGAGAGATGTTGTAGCCAGTGCCCACAGGACCGGCTGGTGTAGGCTGTGGGGTAAGAGAAAGAGGAATTGAAGGCAGGTTTCACTTTGAGCCTCTGCAGCAGTGTGGTTCTGCCTGATTGAAGGGAGAAGGGTGTAGAGTTGCCTCCAGAGAGGATACTGGGACTCCCTCTGGGTTTCCTGGGACTGGTGCCCTTCTGATGTCTGTGCAGAGCAATGCGTGGGGCCAGTGGTGTGGTCAGACCTCGGTGCTGGAGTCACCTGGGAGAGCAGCTGGAGTGGAGGGATGAACCATGCATCCTACAGACCAAGGGGGCTGGAGGGGTCAGTACTGGTGACCTGAAAGACATGGCCAGTGAGCAGGAAGGACACCTGGACACAGGGCATCCCCAAAGCCACTTCTGAATAGTACTCTCCGGCTCCTGGGGCCAGGGCGGCCAACACGCCAAACATTTTAGTGCAGTGAAAGGAGATCAGCGGGGCCACACGCCATTGAGGGTCTTCATAAGCTTGGCAGGAGCAGGCTAGGTGGGCAAATGAAGGCTGTAGCCTCTTGGAAGTGCGCAGAGGAGGGGACGGGGGAGGCACTGAGACTGAGAGAACTTTCTGGAGACATTTTAAATGAAGAAATGGTTGCAAGGCAACATGGGATGGAGACAGGGCGTTGCTTTGAGGTTTGTTGTAGAGAGGCCACATGAGGACATGTCTGTATACTGACAAAAATGATCCAGGAGACGGAAAATAAATCTGATGAGGCAGAGGAGAGAGGCCCCACTAGAGAGAGCCAAGTCTTTAGGGGGCTGGAAGGACACAGGTCCCCATTAGGGAAAAGGGTCTGGATTGGCACGGGGCACTTCCTCCCCTGGGATGCAGAGTCCGGAGGGTGAGCTGGCTTCTGTCTGTTTTCGGCCGTCGTGGGGACTGGGACATCTGCAGCCTCGGGAGGGAGAAGTAGACATGGCTGCGTTCAAGGGAGTGAGAACCCGTGAGGCACCGGGATGGCAGGCAGACCTACCGTCTCAGCACATCACCACTTGCCGGCCACTGGCTTCCAGGGCATAGCAAGGACTTAACGGCAGTAGCACAATCGTAGAAATCCAGCACTTTGGAAGGCCGAGGTGGGAGGATTGCTTTAGTCCCGAAGTTCGAGGCCATCCTGGGCAACATAGCAAGACCTCATCTCTACAAAATAAGAAAAAATTAGCCAAGCCTGGTGGCACACACCTGCAGTCTCAACCACTTGGGAAGCTGAGGCCGAAGGATCGCCTGAGCCCAGGAAGTCAAGGCTGTAGTGAACCATGATTGAGTCACTGCAGTAGGTACCCAAAGTTCTCTTGGCACCAGCGCCACCCTCCATTTCCTCCTTGGCACCCCCCCCCCCAGGAGACTGTCTTTTCCTCTCTATGCCTGGCTTTGGGGACACTGGCTAGATTCCCAGGTGTAAACAAGTTCACGGGAGATTTGAACTCTTGCTGAGAGTTCAAAGACGCTTTGTCTAACCAGACTGGTAGAATCCCAGAGATGAGAAGGAGCTGTCAGCAGACACTCTGGTCAATCCTCCCTCACTCTCTCCTACTGCTCACTGGGGCCCATCCCAGTGACCCTCGCTTCTTCATATAGACAGAGCCCTGGGACTCTCAAAGAACAAGACGCTGGCCTTCCTGGCCTCCATGACACTCTCATCAAGGCATGGGACCCAGACGGTTCCAGCTGGACCCAAGGAAAAAACATGGTGCTAGACTTATGGGAAAAGTGTTCCTTGCTTTGAAAAAATAAAGAGATTGCCGGGCATGGTAGCTCATGCCTTAATCCAGCACTTTGGAAGCCCGAGGTGGAAGGATAGCTTGAGCCCAGGAGTCTGAGACCAGCCTGGGCAACATAGCAAGACCTCGTCTCTACAAAATACAAAAAAATTAGTCTAGCCTGGTGGCACATGCCTGTGGTCTCAACCATTGGGAGGCTGAGCCCGAAGGACTGACTAAGCCCAGGAAGTCAAAGCTGCAGTGAACCGTCATCCTGCCACTGCACTCCAGCCTGGGCGACAGTGAGACTCAAAAAATAAAATAAAATAGCCGGGTTTGGTGTCTCAGCCTGCAATCCCAGCACTTTGGGAGGCCGAGGTGAGTGGATTGCCTGAGCCCATGGGTTCGAGAACCACCTGGGCAACTTGGCGAGACCTCATCTCTACAATAAATCAAAAATTAGCTGGGCATGGTAGCGCGCACCTGTAGTTCCGGCTACTTGGAAGGCTGAGGAGGAAGGATCGCTGGAGCCCAGCAGGTTGAGGCTGCGGTGGCCGGGTGTGGCCACTGCACTCCAGTCTGGGTGACAGAGTGAGACTTCAACTCAAAAAAAATAAAAATAAATAAAATAAAATGAAACAATAAATAAATAAATAAAATAAAGAGGTCAGAGTGCCTTGTCCTTGAAGGGTGAGGTCACAGCCTGTGACTCCTGGAACTCACGCGACTCCCTGTGACCTTGATGCATCCTTGAGGAAATCACAACCAGCATAGAAATACCAAATGGGAAATAACAGTGTGTTGCCCCTGCGACTGGTAGGTATATTTGCATGAAGCCTTTCCTCAGTGGTAAGTGTGCATGTATATGACATATGTATATGTGTGCACCGTGTATATTTTTTATTTTATGGCATAGATTGGTCTTTGTTTTATACATCTGAAAAATAAAAACAAGTTTGAAGTTATTGTGCCGAATGACATATCTATGACTTTGACCCTATCCGAGACTCCCTGAAGGGTGGAGTGACTGACCTCAGGACCTCAGGCTGCCCGGCTTGTTGAAGACATAAACCACAATGCACCCTGGGTTCCACATTCCTTCACCAAGGCACTCTCTATTGTATCGCACAGTTCTGTTTTAGGTGTTATTGTTGGGTGTCAAATAATCACAAGAACCCGTAATTGGAAGAATCTTACTGAGATAAACTTCCAGAACGAGTTCTATGAGGGAGCAGTAAAAAATAAATAAAGTGGCACACTACCTTGAAAAAACGAAACTTATGATGGTCATCAAACCTGACCCCCTCAAGTAACTAGTCACGGTATATTGTCACCCTGCGTATGTGTGTGGCAAAACCCTGGGACCATCTGTCTTCCCACAAGATATCATGACAGTTTCGTTGGTATTAGCAGGCACCCTGGTACTCATGCATGAGGGGAACAGAGACCTACTTCATCCTTGCAGGAGCAGGAAGATGTCCTCACACTGCCCGGTCACTTGAGGCCTCTTGTTGTTTGGTGGAGATCTTTCCAAAATTTTGTTTCATAGCTAAGATATCGATTTTTGTATGTTTATTTTAATAAACAGGAATGCCATTAGGGGGCTTTTGTCTGAGACCTGAGCCTGGTGACTAGAGTTGAGGGTGTGGGGGCAGAAAGGACCTGGCCATCACAGGTGGACAAATGTGAAGGCTGGAGATGTGGTCCATCACCTACGATCCCATGCCATGGGCTGGTTCAAGTGCACTGACGTCTCCAGGGCTTAGTGTGTTTATAGGAGATGATTTTTCACCTCTGGTGGCCCGGAGTATGGAGTTCCTTAGTTTTACACATCACACTGTCATAGTAGTCACTGTCAGTGTAGAGGAGTTTCAAGCCCACGTTAGCACACAGTGTGAGCGTTTCTCCATGAAACCAGGCCTGCTCCCTCCATACTTACCGGCTGCATGGGCCAGAATGAACACACAGGAATCATGGATGATTTTAAAGGACATTCTGGGATGAGAACAGATCACCAAAAGCTGGTTCAGTTAACTTTGTAAGTTGAAATGAAAATTATTCCAAAAATATTTGCCCTATTACTTTTCTATCTCATTAGAAAAAATGTCAGACTGGGCGCAGTGGCTCACACCTATAATCCCAGCACTTTGGGAGGCCAAGGTGAGAGGATTGCCTGAGCCCATGTGTTCTAAACCAACCTGGGCAACTTGGCAAGAGCACGTCTCTACAATAAATAAAAAAATTATCCTGGCATGGTAGCATGTGCTTTTGGTTCCAGCTGCTTGGAAGGCTGAGGCGGAAAATTATCGGAGCCCAGCAGGTCGACACTGGGGTGGCCATGAGCGCACGCCACTGCATTCCAAACTTTCTGATGGAGTGAGACTCCAACTCAAAAAAAAAAAAAAAAGTAAAAAAATTGACTTAGGCATAAAGAAATAAAAAAGAAACACCAATCAGGAGTATCCTACCATTTAACAAGAAAGCACAATTAATATTTTTGTCAGTTCCTCTCCAGGCTTGTTCAGCCTAGTCATGTGGATAAATACAAATACACAGCTATATGAGGGAGAACCCCAAGAAACCCGAAATCTATTCATTAAAAATTGTGCATTTATTTTCACATGTTTAAACTTCAGTCACCTTCAAAGTACCCTCCATTTTCTGCAATACACCTATTAAGACGCTTTTTCCACTGCTCAAAACAGTTTATGAACTCATCAATTTTGATGCCCTTTAGTGCTTCTGTGTTTGTTTGTTTTTTTTGTTTGAACTCTTCCACATCAGCAAAAATGTTTTCCTTTGAGGACTTTTTTTTAACAGGGCAACCAAAAAAAGTTGCTCAGCACAAGATCAGGTAAATAGGGCGGGTGGGGACAGGGCCATGCTGTTTTTGGTCAAACACTGCTGAACATTCAGTGCGGTGTGAATAGGTGCACTCATAAATCACCCATCGTGCAATGGCCGTTCACATTGAAAGAATCTCAAAAAAAAAAAATTCCCTGAAATCGAACACAGCCTCTCACAACAACGCTAGCTGGTACACTGATGCTGATGGTCTCCTAAAGCATTTACCTAGAAAGGCAAACCTGTATTACATACACATATATATATATACACACACACACCACATATAATTTTATATATATAATTTTATATGTATAATTTCATATATATAATTTTATATACATATACTTTTATATATATAACTTTTTCAGGATTGGGATAAAAACATGAATGTAATCAGTTTCCATATTTTTTTACTCAGCATTACAATATAAACATGCTCAGATTGCTAAATTATTTGAAATTTGTTTTTAATGCCTGCATATTTTTTCCACTTAATTAATCCTTTTCTTTGAGACCTTTGGGTTGATTCCCAGGTTTCACTCTCATAAATAACATGAAGGGCCGGGTGCAATGGCTTATGCCTATAATCTCAGCACTTTGGGAGGCCAAGGTGGGAGGATTGTTTGAGCTCAGAAGTTCGAGACGAGCCTGGGCAGCATAGTGAGACCTCATCTCTATAAAAATTTTATTTTATTTTATTTTATTTTATTTTTTTGAGTTGGAGTCTCACTCAGTCATCCAGACTGGAGTGCAGTGGCACGCTCCTGGCCACCACAGCCTCTACCTGCTGGGTTCCAGCGATCCTTCTCAGCCTTCCAAGTATCCAGAACTACAGGCGCAGACTACCACGCCCGGCTAATTTTTTTTTTATTTATTGTAGAGATGAGGTCTCGCCAAGTTGCCCAGGTGGATCTAGAACTCGTGGGCTCAGGCAATCCACTCTCCTCGGCCTCCCAAAGTGCTGGGATTACAGACTGAGCCACCAAGCCCGGCCTAAAAATTTTAAAAAATTAGCCAGGTGTGGTGGTGCCCACCTGTCGTCCCAGTTACTCCAGAGACTGAGGAGGAAGGATCACCTGAGCCCAGGAGGTCGAGGATAAGGTGAGCCATTATCCTGACACTGCACTCTAGCCTGGGTGACAGAGTGAGATCCCAATTCAAAATAATAATAATAATGACAATAATGATAATTGATAACGATGGTTCGACAAGCAAAGACATCCTTGAAACTCTCAAGAATTTCCTCATATTCTTTTCATCTCTCTCTATGCTTTCTTATACTTTTGAGTCTTCTCTCATTTTATTTTTCTTTTAAATATAAACAGAAAATGTTCCCTGGAATTGCTCATGGATTGAAAGTCAAGATTAGTGTCCTTGCCTTGGGGCAAGGCCATTTCTGAGGGACTAGGAACAGAGCCAAGGTGTGGAATGAGCTCAGGGGGCAACATCAAGAGGGGGTCATCTCGGGGGATGTTTAGGGGGCTGCTTTCCTCATTGGAGTAGGAAGTCCCATGATTTCAAGATGACAGAGCCACTCTAGACCAGGCATGTACAACCTGCAGCCTGCAGGCCTCATGTAGCCCAGGACAGCCAGTCATGCGACCCCACAAAATCTTGAAATATAATGTGTTTTTTAGCATTTATTTTCATCGTGACCCCATGCATAGTTTCATTTTGAAGTTCCAAGGATGGCTTATTTATGGTATCACTTTTGGGTAGCACGTACATTGGTGAGAAGCTCTTTTCCATCATGGAACACACAGGAGCAAAACTAAAACAAACATTTCTGACGAGCACCTTGAGAACTTAATAAGAATTGCTGCTTCTGGGTGTAAGAGATGATAAGTGGCCCATCTCCACTATAGCAGGGCTGGCTGTTCTCCGGAAGCCGGGCTGGTGGGTTCATGTCCCTGAGTCAACCAGAGACTCCGTGGAAGGTCCTGGGCAGACAAGCACATCCCATGGCAGAGGAGTCTTGTGTCCTAGGCCCTGATTCCAAATGGACTGGGCCACAGTTAGCTCCCAGGGTGCACGTGTTAGGACTGCCTTTCCCAAGACCCCAGATGTGCTGGGACTGGTCCTGGGAAAAGCCCTCAGCCCACAGCACCTCCCTGCAAGGTGAGTTTGCCCACTCATCTTTCTGGCTGTTTTAGACTTTTGACTTGTCCTTAATTGCTTTCTTTTTTTTCTTTTCTTTTCTTTCCTTTCCTTTTCCTCCCCCCACTTCCTTCCTTCTTTTCTTTCCCTCCCTTCCTCCCTCTTTCCCTCCCTTCCTTCCTTCTTTCCTGTTTTGTTTTGTATCTTTTTTTGAGACAGGGTCTCACTCTGTCACCCAGGCTGGAGTGCAGTGGTGTAATCATAGCTCTCTGTAGCCTTGAACCCCTGGGCTCAAACGATCCTCCCAACTCAGCTTTCAGACTAGCTGGGACCACAAGCATGCCACCACACCTGGCTACATCTTTATTTTTATTTTGTAGAGACGGGGTCTCCCTGTGTTGCCAAGCTTTTCTGATTAGTTGTTCATTGTAGACATATTTTTTACCTTTCCGTCGCTGCTATGTAGTACTTTGCATTACATGAAGCCAGGGTGGGTCCGAGGCCTACCAGCCCAGCTGTGAAATCAGATTTTATCCCTGCGTTCTATAGGGGATTGGGGAACGGAGGGCCCTTCCAATCAGCTTCCTAAGGAGAGAAGGGAAATCAAGACGCCTCCGCCTTCTTCGAAACACAGATGCTTTTGCGCAAGTTTCTTGACCATTGCAATATCTCAACACAAGGGCACAGGGGCTGCCCAACTGGTAAACGTGAGTGTCTAAGCCCAGAGAGCCATGCCCTCCTCCTGGGCACTGGATGGGCTTGAACGACGCCACGCAAGCCCTCCTTGCACGCCTCTGTCCTGAGCAGGACTGCGCCTCCGCCCCTCGGGGGTTACCCCTGCTCCCTAACTCATCCTATCTAAACTCTTAGTTCCTTGATTTTCTTCCCAAATTTTTCCTCAAGAACCATGAAAACCAAAAGGGTTTGACCTCAGGTGTCCCATAGTGCAGCCAGTCACAAAACCAGAGCTGATTCTCATTCACGTCGAGGCAAGTGTGGCAGTCAGCGGGCTCAACAGAGGCCTGAAGGACCCCTGGGCCACGCACACCCAGGTCAGAGTGTTTACTGCTGATCAGAAGTTTGGTGGGTGACTTGTGAGTGTGAAGTTTCTGCTCCTTGTTAGTTACTAACATCTGGCCACGCCGGAAGCTTCCAGACTTGCGCTTTTTGCACATGAGATGAACGTCTTGTTTAAGCTGCAGCCACAGTGGTGTCTTCTCCCAGTTCGGTCCCTTTCACCAGATGCACAAGCTCGTGACATCAAAAGTATGAAACAGTACTGCTGTTGAATTGGGAAGAAGACACTGGCTCTTGACTGGGTAAGCTGAGGCCAGGTGCGATTATTGCTGAAGTCGCATGCTGAGTCTGTAAAGGAAAACGGGGCCAGGTCTTGCGTCTGAGAGCATCCTGGTTAAATCGATGATCAAATACTGAATATCAGAGATTGGAGTGAGGATTTGAATGAGTGAGCTCAGGAGTCAAACATAACACTCTGTGAGAAAAACAAAAAGGAGTGCCAGGGAGGGACCAAACGAGAAGGAGACAGCGGAGGCTGAGGAATGCACATCGAAGGATCTGTAACAGCAGCCGGCCACCTGGCCTCCCAGCCTCCCAGTCTTCCAGTCTCCCAGCCTTCTAGCTTTCCAGCCTTCCAGGCTCCCAGCCTCCAGCCTTTCCGTCTTCCAACCTCCCAGCCTCCCAGCCTTCTAACCTTCCAGCCTTCCAGTCTTCCAGGCTTCCAGCTTCCCAGTCTCCCAGTCTCCCAGTCCTCCAACTTTCCAGTCTCCCAACCTTCTAGCCGTCTAGTCTTCCCGGTTTCTAACATCCCAGCCTCCCAGCCTTCTAGTCTCCCAGACTTGCAGACTCACAGCCTTCTAGGCATTCAACCTCCCAGCCTCCCAGCTTTCCGCCACCAGCACCACCACAATCTTAAGTCAGCTCCGCTCACCAGCAGGAGTCAGTGGACTCCCTGCCACCTGGCCTCCAGAATCGTAACTCATCTGACCCCATCCCTCCTGTTTTGCCTGGAGGGCCATGGTGCTCGGCCCTCAGGCCACATGTTCCCTCTTCTAGAGTATGACCCTGGGTGAAGAAGGGCAAGAGGTCCTTGGTGTCCACCCTCCGGATGGGAAGACTGAAGCTCAGAGACACGATGACCTGCACGAGATGCTCTTCTGTGCAGGCTGAGTCTGGACCAGAAGTTCTGGCTATCTCACCTGCACAGCCATGAGGAAGAAGCACAAACGTGGTGAGCTCACTGGCTTCTCAGCTGTGGTGCTAGTGACAACTCGGGTTGCATAATTCTCCACCCCCAAGCAGGAGCGCCATCCTGGGCATTGAAGAATGTTAAGCAGTGTCCTTGGACTCCACCTGCCCGAAGCCATAAGCACCTCCTAATAGCACCCCTTAATGTTCACAGGGCAGGGGGTAAGCACCCCTCTGCCCGCATTGAAAAGTCACCAGGCTAATGAAGGGAGTATGGGAAAAAACAATCATTGCCGATATGCGTACAAACAAATCAATGTTTAAAGTCCAAGAGGGAACCAGGCTCAGTGGCTCAGCCTGTAATCCCGCGCCTTTGGGAGGCTGAGGTGAGTGGATTGCCTGAGCCCGCGGGTTCAAGACCCACCTGGGCAGCGAGACCTCATCTTTACAATAAAACAAAAAATCAGTCGGGCGTGGTAGCGTATGCCTGTAATTCCGGCTACTCGGAAGGCTGAGGCGGAAGGATCACCGAAGCCCAGCAGTCAAGGCTGTGGTGGCTGGGGGCTGTACTCCAGTCTGGGCGACCAAGTAAGACTCCAACTCAAAAAAATAAATAAAATAAATAAATAAATAGATGAAGTCCGAGAGGGAGGCCCGCCAAGTCCGTGGCTGCCAAGGCTTCTCCAGAAACGCCCCCCATGAAACACAGGTTGTGGGATTTAAACACACTATTAACTGATGTCAGGCTGCCCTCCATCCCTTACTCTATCACCTGGAAGCCACCGCCCGGCTTGAGCACTTGTCATACTTCATTGTCCTGGGGCCATGTGCTTGGCCTCCGCATCTCACAGAAGACAACGGCCTTATGTTATGGCCTTCCTGCCTCCTCCACCATGGGCTTCCTGAAGCCAGGGCCGACTTTGTGCCTCTCTATAGCCCAGGAGAAAGCATGGGTTAGCCCTGGCTTGATGGAGAGCACTGAGCTAGGGCTTTCTTTCAACTGATTGCAAAGGACATCAGCTCTTGCAAGCTCCTTGGTGGTAAATTCGGCAAGAATTTGGCTGAGGAGAAAACATGAGAGAAAGAATCATGCCGAGAGAGATGGAAAAGGGAAGCAGGTCAGGCAAGGCAGCTGTTATCTCCTGGCATGATCTGTGGTCTTCTGGTTTCTTTGCTTCAGAAAGGCTGGCATGTTGGTCACGCGCAGTGGTGTGCATGCCTGCAATCGCAGCACTTTGGGAGGCCAAGGTGGGAGGATCTCTTGAGGCCAGGAGTTCAAGACCAGCCTAGGCAACATAGTGAGACCCTGTCTCTACAAAAAAAAAAAACAGGAAAAATAACAGAGTCTACCATGTCGTAACTGAGTACCTCAGTTCAAAATGCATTTTCAATACTGCTTTCTACTCTTCTCTCTCTCCTTTCCTCCCCTTCCACCAAACACTCTCCTGCATGGTGTTCGCTTATCTAACTGCGTGTTTGCTTGACGTTCCGGGGGGCTAATCTGGAAGCAACCCAGACGGCAGTGGGATTCTCCCCACTGGGCGATCACAAGGCTGCAGTTAACCTACAACCCCAAGATGGTGCCGGCCCAGACACCAGACGGGGAAACCACTCAAGACAGCCACCGGAACAAATTCACCTGACCCATGCCATCGTCACCCTGCACGCTCCCTCTACCCAACTTCCCTATTTAAACCCTGTGGGAACCCAGAAGGGGAAATGGTCTGTTGGAGGCACGAGTCTGTCCATTCCCTGTCTGTCTCTTTTTGGAATGGTCACTTTCCTTGCCATCAATCGAGTCCGGGTTTGGATGACAAGCAGCCAAACCATAACCAGTCACAATGTCATCTGGCAGCAAGTGATGCCTCCTAGTGAACAAAATGTAAGAGCAGCCTTACCGGTGTGCCCAGGGCTGCCCATGTAGCTGTAGGTCATCACCAATTCCAGGCCATGGTGCTGGCACTGCTGTTTTCTCCCCGTCGCCTCTTTGGCCTAAGCACAGGACCCCTCTCCATGGAGCATGGATGGCAGCCATGGTTGAAACCCCTTCCTCGGCTGATACTCCCTCGGGTTTCCCAAAAACCGACCATGGAGGAAACATTTCCTTCTCATCGCCAGCAGTGGTCAGACACACATGATTTATACATGAGCCTTGATACCTTCCTTCCTGCTCAAAGACCATTGAACACAACAAAACTTCACCCATGGAATCACCTGGCTGCCACGGGGGCCAGAGCAGCTCTCTGAAAAGCTGGGTCCCCGCATAGGCCCCAGAAGATTCTATAAGTTGCCTCCACCCTAGCTCCTTCACTTCACTCAGGGTCCTTTTCGGTAGCTATCCAGAAAAGGCGATGTCAGGAAACACGCGTGTTGACTTTGTAACATTTGACTTATACCCCAGCTGAAAGCAAAGTTGGGACTGCCGCGTTCTTACAATGGTTAATCACAACAGTAACCAAAAGGGGTAAAATAATTGGTGGCCAAGTGGAATTTAGAGGTGTCTGATGTTTGAAAGATGAAACTTCCTTGTGGGAGAGGATCCCAAGGGTGAAAGCCAAACGCCGTCTCACCCCAACCACTCTGGGCTGCCACCTGAGGCAGACACCGTACTGCCCCTCAGGGGACCCAGGACGTGTTCCTCTTTTCTTCTTCATAACTCAAAATGCCCACCAGTTGTCACAAATGAGTTGGTCCTCACAGCCAGAAAGGCCACAGCTCAAGGAGACATGGGTTTGCTTTAATGTGGGACATTTGTTCTCCAATAGGGACAGTCTTTTTTTCTTTGAGTTGGAGTCTTACTCTATTGCCCAGGCTGGAGTGCTGTGGCATGATCACAGCTCACCACAGCCTCGACCTCTTGGGCCCAATCCATCCTCCCACCTCAGCCTCCCAAGTAGCTGGTACTATAGACATGCCACACCATGCCCTGCTATTTTTTTTTTACAGAGATGAGGTCTCACAAGTTTTCCTGGAATGATCTCAAACTCCTGGGCTCAAGTGATCCTCGTACCTCAGCCTCCCAAAATGTTGGGATTGCAGATGTGAGCCACCATACCCAACCTCAACAGGACGCTTCTAAACTCTGTAGTGAAGTAGGATCTGGAATACAGACAGTGGTGACCAAGAAAATTCAGGAGACAGAGAAGCCCTTCAGACCTGGAAACCCCCACCAAGTCCCTGAGAGTGGCTGCCCAGGTGCAGTAAGCAGGCTGGTGTTGACCATGAGTGTGCAGAGTGAGGGGACGATGAGAAAAATGAACTCACAGAAGAGATAACACAGAAGGAAGCACTTTTGGAAAGTTCAGTGGGAACAGTGGAGGAAACAGGTTTTATATGGTGGTCTACTGTTATCTGTCATGACAAGCACTGGAGCTGGTATCAGGAAGGCTTAGAGGTCAGAGTTGGGTGCTTGCAGTAACTCCTGATGACACCTAGAAGGTTTGTTGCAGACTATTCCTCGTCATACAAAGCCCCATTTCGGGTCTTGAGACTACACATTCTTAGACATCTTCCTCATGATGAAAGAGAGCTAGCTGCATCTTAAAAAGCCAAAGAAAAATTGCTGTGGTGGAACCACTGGCCTGTCCCCAGAAAAAGTTATTCAAGCACTATGATATGATTTTCACATCCTTTCATCTACAGAGAGGATCAACTATCTATCTGAATTCGAGAATGTCTTATTTTCTATGTGCTAGGGCACATTATTAAAAATATGCTCATAAAACTTTAATGTGTTTCATGTTCTCTTACTGGAACACACATCTTGGACACATCACGAAAGATGAGACAGAAATAAAAAAAGTTGTACTCATTTTGGAGTGAGCTGAATTTATCGCCCAATGTGAAAATCAAGACATGAAATGTTGGTGGAGCGATAAAAGTCGGACCACATGCCAGGCGATATTTGTGGCAGATGTGACTGGCGGAGGGGCGATGGCGTTCCCTCTGCATGGAGAACGAGCATTTCCCTCCATCTTGGATGCTCACATGACTCAAGATGAAGACATGCGTTGTCCCCTTGCCTTCGTGTGGTGGCAACACTGGCAGTTATCGCTGACTTGGGTTTTTTAATCACGCGTTATCCCACCCAGGTACAGATGCAAGCCGGTGTGGTTCTCAAGGTGGGCTGTACAGAAGGGCCTTCATAATGTCCACATCCACACATCCACGGCCTAAAAATAAGTGCAGGGGTGACACGCCCCACCCCCTCACTCACGGCAGCCATATCCGCACACCCAGACACTCCCACACAGGCGCACACAGTGCTGGTTTTCTCCGTAGGTTCCTGGGGTCTCAGCCGGGGACGATTTCTCTCAGCGCCGACGCCCCGTGCATAGCTCTCCACCCCCCCCAGACAACCATTAATTGACTTCAAATGCAACTTTATTGCAAAATGACTGCAGCTTTATTAAGCAACTGGAGTTACAGGCAATAACATAATCAATATAACATTAATATGGCACATAATTAAATAAGATTCCTACAAGGTCCTGCCTGTATCCTGAAATATAGAGGAGTTAATTGTTTTCACGGATGGCATTAACCGGAGGGATTTGAAACCAAACTTGGAAGAACAGTCTTTGGTTGTTCTTATTTTTGCAAATATTCCATCTGATACAAATAGGAAATGATCCCACCCCCAAAACCCTCAGGAATGCTATATCTATATCACCCATGGCTCCCCCAAGGTCCCCTCCCCAGGCCCTGGGGATGGCATCACTCAGTCAACTGAGCTCTCATTATGGACTGAGGAGTGGAAGGCAAACAGCGATTGTATTTCTTCATTTGTTTCCCCACCAGTAGAAACAGGACAACCCACCACAGGCTCTTGGAGGGTTCCTGTGGCAGGCGCCGTATCTGCTGGGGAATGGAAGGACTCAGTCCTCCTGGAGCAAAATCAGTCGGCACCGTCTCTGGAGTCCTGTGTGCATATGTAAAATTCAGGGAAATCCTGTAGTGTGTTCTTGCAATGGGCCCGGAAAGCAAAATGCTGCAAGAAGGAAGCCCCATCAGTGGGAACATGAACTGAGCACAGTCGATGAGATGCCTGAAAAACAAACATTGCCCATAGGGAAACACCATGGGGATGAGGACACAGTTCCATGCAATTCCAGCTCTTAGGCACACTTGACCACAGGGAGCGTCCCACCTGACCACCTACCTCACCTGGGTCGTCTTTCCTGACCTGCTCATCTACCTCACCTGGGTTGTCTACCCCAGCGTGGGCCATCTACCCCTACCTGTGCTATCTATCACCACCTGCACCGTCTATCTTCACCTGCCCATCTATCCCCACCAGGCCCATCTACCCCCACCTGGGTTGTCTATTCCTGCCTGGGCCGTCTACCCTCACCAGAGAGCTGTCTGCTTCACCTGGGCCTTCTACTCCTACCTGGGTGGTCTACCTTCGCCTGGGCCGTCTACCCCCACCTGCTTGTCCATCTTCACCAGCACCATATCCCTACCTGGGCCATCTACCCTCACCAGGATGGTCTATGTCTATTCCTACTTGGGCTGTCTAGCCCCACAAGGGCCAAATCCCGACCTGGGCCATTTATTCCTACCTGGGCCGTCTGTAACCTCAATAACAAGAATCCGCAGCTTAGACATACCATTCCCCTTCGTTGCCCTCCCCTGCCCACTGAAGTTCAGTGTGTAATTTAGAAAAAGAGCTGGTGCTAGTGCTGCTCTTGAGCATGTGGCGTACAAAAGCATCTGTAAGCCGACGGCACCATGAGAAACTCGCCCCATGCAGGGAAACTGAGGTGTCCTCCTTAGGAACTATTTGCACAGGCCCCCTCTGTGTGTGACTCTGGCTGGGCACCTTGCTCAAAGGCCTCTCCCCAGAGAAGATCCATCTTCAGGTGAGTAGTGCAGCTCAGGGCCAGGCACAGAAGGGCACCGAGAGCATTTAGCAGCATCTGTACACAACACTATTGCTTTAGCCGAGTGAGTTTCAGAAGGTCTTTTACCATCCCTCTGGGGGAAATGGTCCTCAAGGCGGGATGGTTCAGGGAAGCTGGGCCACTCACAAGCCAAGGACACCAGGATTGCGTTCAGGATTGGACGATGGTGATGACTGACAGCATTATGATCACAAGCGGCGAGGCTGGGCCGGGAGACCCCAGGAGGCTTGGCACCAAAGGGAACACACAAGCAGATACCTGGGCCTAAGACCAGCAGCAGTGAGGACCAGCCATTGGAGGTTGAGCATCCTGGGGACGGCATTGGGGGAAGGCCAGACCTAGGGATAGGGAAGCAGGGACGCACTGGTTCTGGCACGAGCCACCAGGCTGTGTGGACTGGAAGGCAGGGGACCGACTCTGACGGTGGCCTCCTCTGTGCTCTGCCTGCCTGCACCAGCACCTTTTCCTCAGGGCCCCTGATGTGTTCAGATGGGCCGGCACCGTCTCACCCTTCCTCCCACAGCCTTTCCCGACCACACTCCATGGGGTCATGCTGTCAGTCCTGAGTACCTGACTAGAACCTTCCTCCTTCTCTCCATTCTCAGACAGACCTGTGGTTCCTTAGAAAGTTCACCTGACCTTGAGGAGTTCATTTTCCTACCTGCAAAATGAGGTTTTGAGAGCCCTGCGCAGTCCAGGAGTCTACAATGACCAGGGACAGGAAACCGTCTCCAGGGGAATACAGGTCCTCATCAGTGATGAACAAGGGGTTCATGGGCCTCAGGTGGTCTGGAGGCTGTGGGGCTCAAGCCAGCAATGCTGATTCTCAGCTCTTCCTTGGCTTTCCCATGCCACCCCTCAACTCACACATGCACACATGTTACATAAACACACACAAATGCACACACATTACATACATGCATGCATTATATGCACTCAAACGTTGCATTACACATGTGAACACATCACATACAAATGTCCACATATGCACGTACATTAAAAGTACACATGCACACATGTGGATGCACATTACACACACATAATCCCATTGCATTCATACACATGCACACATATACGTATTGCCCATATACATGTGCACATTGAGTATGAGCATGCACATATTATAAGCACACACATGCACATGCATGACATGAAAACTCAATTATATGTACACAGTACATGAAAGTGCACAATTTCACACACACACATATGACCCCATAGTCCATGAAAACATGTGATTACATGCACACACATTACATGCATGCCACATTTGCCATTTAGACAGTCACTGGATCCCTCATGTCACAGAGCAAAACTTGACCACAACCCTGAGGGTGGATGTCACCTCTTCAGTGGCTGCACCTTCCGTCCCCAGCGTGATCTGGGACAGTGACGCCTCCCGGTTGCCACACCCACCTCTCTACATCCACTGCTCCCATGCAGCTGTGTACCCGGTTGGGGCATTCTCAGAGATGATCCCCTGGTGTGGAGAGACAAAGTGACGGCAGGGGCAAAACTCTGAAGGACATGGGTTTTCCTGCTTTCCGGCTGGTCTCCTGGTTCTTTTTTTCCAACCTTGACTCACCTGGGCTTTCTCTTCCACGCGACTGCCCTAAGGGTGCCCAGGTTGTGCATGTAAGTCAGGCCAGAGCCGACTGTTTCTTGCTCCAGGTTTCCATCAGCACACTGAGGATGAGTGTCACGGACAGTGTTGGGGGCACTCTCAGGTCCTGTCCTCAGATCAGTGGTGTTGCTCAGTCTTCTTCCCAAATGAAAGAGATGCATTCCCCCAAACTGTCGGGAGAACACGCTCAGCCTTCTTCTGTGTTAGGGCACCTGATTGAAGATATCACTACTAAAAGGGGGGAAAAACAGTCAATAAACCCGGGCATGAGTCTGGGAGGGAGAGTAAGCCCAGGCAGTCCTAAGGGCAATAAGGAATTCTACTTATAAAGAGCTTTAGCACGTAGTAAGCATGTGTGATGCCCACATGCACAGGTTGTGGGGATTGCATGTTTGTACGTGTGCTTGCTTCTGAGCCCTCAAGAAGAGTGAGACGGGAATGCTGAAGCGGCAGGGACATCGTCTTTAAGAAAAACACAAGGAAGCTGTGTCACCACCAATGTTGGATGACCTTTGATCCTAAAGGTCTAGCAGATACCACTGCTAGCCACTGAAAATCCTGCAAATAAAGAATCAAACTTTATAAATAAAGCAACAAACAGGAAGTCCTGCCCTCCCAGAGAAATGGAATTTAACGCTCATTGACAGCTTCCTATTTGCTTGACAGCTTACACAGAGGGACTGTACGTGTTACGTTATTAACATTTGCGCTTTCAGGAGGGGTTAAAATGTCAGCAGTCCACCTTCACCAACAAGCGACTGAGGACAAGGGAGGACTAAAGTCCCAGTCACCTGGGTCTCCCTTGCTCGAGGCCTGGGCTGTTTTCTCCTGACTCATGAACCCTGAGCCCTGTAGACAGAGCACCGTGGTAGGCCACGACCAGGTCCCTCGACTTTCAGTCCTTTAGGTCAAGCGTATCCCACTTACCCACCCATGGAAAGGGGAGACATATGGAGAGGGAGGTGGCTCTCTCTCTGCCAGCAGGAGCATGCGGGACTCTCACTGCTCTCCCAGTATGGGACTGTGCCCCCGTCCCACCACCCCTCAATTCCACCCCAAGTCACCGAATCTGTGGCTCCATCAGAATTACAAGTAACGTCTAGTACCCAGCAATTGTTCTTTACGTGCCAGGCATTTGATGACCCTAAGTCAATGCTAAAATACATTCTCGGCCGGATGCAGTGGCTCACTCTGTAATCCCAGCATTTTCTGGGAGCTTGAGGTAAGAGGTTCACTTGGGGCCAGGAGTTCGAGACCAGCCTGGGCTTTTGTAAGATCCCATCTTTACAAAAAATAAAAATAAAATTAGCCGGAAGGGATGATATGTGCATGTAGTCTCAGCTACTCGAGTGACTGAGGTGGAAGAATCCCTGGAGCCCAGGAGCTTGAGGACAGCCTGGGCAATCAAGTAAGATCCTGTCCTTACAAACATATTTTTTTAAATAATAATATACATTCTCCTTTTTCTGTTCCCATGTGTGTATGGTTGGCACACAAGGGAAGACATCTTACACTTACCTCATCTCAAGAGCTAGGAGATTGGCTTTCTCCATAGAGTGAACTGTTTTTCTATAGCACATGCCCAGCACTGACTGGGGGTCATCAAAATGAAAATGTCACCACCAGAAGTTCATCCCCCAGCGGGATTTTCAGAGAGCACCTTCCTACGCCTGAACACCTCAGGAGGGAGAAGCCAGGGAAGGAAAACTTCCTCTCGTTTCCTGACTGCGAGGGCATAAGTCACGATAGCCTGCACTGGTGGTTTCTGGACTCTCCTCCCAGCTAGAACATCTTCCTAACACGGGGAGGACATTTCTGCGAATGCGACATTCCCTAAAACCCAGGAGTTAAAGGATTCAAGGCAACATGAGGGGCCCGGAGAAGACAAACTATTCCATTGCCAATAGGGAAGAGAGATTGCAGGGCGATTTAAAGCCCCGGAGGGGTCCCTGCACATCACAAGCTGTCCAGAATGAATGGCTGACTCTGGTCACTGTGAGGGTATCCAAAACATGTGTGCTGAGTTCAGCTCTTTGGAATCACGGACGGGTGTACCCAGCCACACGGCGTTTGAACACCTCAAACTTTCTAAAAATATTTGGGGTTCCAAGTAAGCCTTAAAAAACATAGAAGCCATCTGCTTCTGATTTATTTGTATTTACTTTATCGAAATGTTGTTTGTTTTTAACCGATACTTGGTGCCCAAGAAGGTCTAGGGCCTTTCTTAACAAAGTTTTAGAAATGTGTTTTCTTAGTAACAAGTCGTGTTTCCCAAGGAAAACAAAAACAGTATCCGCGGTCCACATAGAGGAGGCTAGCTCCAGAGCCAGCAAAGCAATGCTTCTCTGTTCTCACTTGTACCCGTGGGTGGCAAGGGCAGAGTGATGGGGAGGAGGCCAGAGTGGTGAGGTCTCCATCTTTTAGGGTCTTTGTTCCTCCCTGGAGAGGGGTTTGGTTTTCCTCGGAGTCCTCAGGGGCTGTCTGCGGTCGGCCCTCAGGTCTCTTTCACAACCCACACTAGAAAAGATGCTTTATTCCCTGGTACTTTATCATTTTATTATTGATTTTTAACATGATTTTATTCTTCCTAGAACCAAGGATGCCTCCCTTAGTGTGGACTTTCGGCCAAGCATTATCAGCTGGGCTGTGTACCAAGTGAGGTCTCACTCGTATCATCCACTTCCTTAGGCCTCGGACAGCCACCGTCTTCTTCTGGAATCAGCAACTGCATGGAAAGCACAATGGAAAAACTGCGATGTCAAAGGTGACCTACATGCACGGATCATCAGGACCTTCCTGTGGAGGGGACCCCTGGGGTGGGCAGTTCCTAGAGAGCCCGGAGATGCTGGCTGAAACAGGCCACTGCCACATGCTTTAGGCCCAGCCCTGAGTCGGGGTCACACAACATTCTGCCACCCTCTTTTTAACTGCTGGGAGCTGATAAATGGCCTTGATGGCCACGGACGGAGTAGGGTGTCAATGAAGACCACGGCCGTGTCTGCAGTGACTAGCCTGGTCCCCGGGGCTGGCCGAGGGGGCAGGGCAGGGAGGCCCCGGGGGATCTCCTCTCTCCAGCCTAAAGATGCCCACCATTGCAGAATTATTTTGGCGCTGCAATGCGTTAAAACCTTGCCATCTCAGCCCAAGTGTTGACTAACCAGGGAAGGTGACTTGGAACCTTTTTTTTTTTGAGTTGGAGTCACACTCTGTCGCTCAAAAAGGCCACTTCTCTAGAGGGAAGACCGTAATGTGGTGTAGGGCCCGGGCGACATCTCTTCACGTGTGGGATGCTCCTCAGCTTCAGAATGACTGATTGAAAAAGCACATGACTGGACCCCGCTGGAACAGGAACTGGGTCGGAGGGGAGGGGCAGTGGTGGGAAGGGTAGGGATGACAGGGATGGCTGAGTACATGCATTTCACACAGACACACGCTCTCTCTCATGCTCTCTCTCTCTCTCTCTCACTCTCTCACACACACACATACACATACACACACCCACACAACTTGGGCACCTCTTTCTGAGTCCACTCCGGGGATACCCTGAGTCCAAGCATAAGACCCCGTGGCAAGGACCCCCGCCCGAATGCCCTGAGGGGGAACCCTGGTGGGCTCCCCCTCACTACTCAGCAAGGTGTGCACATGCCTCCTCTGGGGAGCCCTCACCTGCCTGCATGCTCCAGAAGCTCACGGCTACTGGCAGTGAAAACAGCGTAATATTGTGGGTTGTGGGAATTCAAGAGGAAAGTTCTAGAAGTCTCTCTTCACTGGGTTTCCACACATCCAACTCTGTGGCTTCCAGGGTCACATTGGTCTCAGGACTGGCACACACATGCCCAACGCTGCTTCAGGAACACTGGAAGGCAGGGCAATGATTCTTTTGTAGACAGAACCTTTTATTTTCCCGAGCAATTCCATAGGCTGTGCTCATTATCATTCCGTTTCTCATTAGTTTTGTCTCCTTTTCTATAAACACAGTATTGTCTGCTGAGTTATCTGAGGTTACATTTCTAAACCCCATCCCAGCAGCGTGCTGGGCAAGGAAGCCAGACTGCAGACCACGGGTGACCTCAGAGACGGTTAGGAGATGTCACCCTGAAACTCCTGGACAGGAAGAACAAAGGAACATGGGGGCAAAATGCAAACCATCAGGGTGTAATCCATCCACACAGAATCCCCAGCAAGGGCCCACTCTGCGCTGGAGAGAGAACACAGAGGGACAAATTCTAACTCCGGGATTAAGAGTCAAAAAATACCTGAAAATCTTCAAAGCTGGAAGGGAGGTGGCACCCTCATCAGAATGGAGCGGTTGGTCAAGTGGTCAGATGACAGGGCAGAGATGGAGGGAGTCTTTGCCATTTGCACATCTCTTAGCCCCGTGCAATGCAGAGCACGGCTGGCACAAGGCTCCCCGAGGCAGGGACATGGGAGACATAGGTGTGCCAACCTGGGTGCCCACAAGGCCTGCCACCCTGCATCCACCTGCATTCCCTTTGGTGTGGCTGAGAACGGCACCTGAGATGGCTCTTCTCTGCTTTCTGAGGTCCTTGGTGTCAGGCTCGGGGGCGGGGGAGTGGTTATCCCACCAGGGCATACTTACTCTAAGGAGATCTTGTAGCCAAGAGCCAACTGAGAGTCCAGCCCTGTGCATGGCATGAGATTTCATTCACAGACAATAAATAAATACATGGGCGTATAAACAAATAAATAAGAACTGTGTGAGAGAGGAGAGGAAGGAGGAAAGTCCTACCGGAAACAAGAACTTTCCCTGCACACGCCCCTCGTCGGCCCCGTGTTTTCAATTATGCATTCTCGAGCTGCATGGATGCTAATATGTTTGCATTGCTGGCTCTCATTTTATTTTTTTACAACTCACCGCAGGATAGCAAAGTCAAAAATATACCATTCTGATCAACAGGACACATCTGTGGTGAGTCCACACAGAAGCAATTAATTTCCTGGTGGTATTTTTACACTGGGGGCCTAACGTGGGTCCCCATTATACAAACAAAAACTCCAGACAGCTCCCGCTGCCTGATAAAAAATAAATCAGATTGCAGAGGGCCGTGTGGCCTAGGACCGCTACAGGCTATGACTCGTAATGAGGCATCCCCGCACTAATTATGAAGCTTATTAAAGAGAATCGCCCAACTTGTAGTAAAGTGCACGCTGTAATCACGTTAGAAAAGGCAGGCCTTGGAACAGGCAGCCCGGAGTCACCTTGCTCATCAGAGTGGACCACGCAGGCACTACCCGGGCGTGCATCAAATCGCAGCCCCGATACGATTGTGTCTGGCAAATCGGTCAGGATGAATTTGAGGGAGGCGCAGGTGAGAAAGGCAGCAGCTTGGTGATCACACACATCAGAGCCTTCTCCGCTTGCGTAACATCTGGCAGGGATGCGCTCAAGAAACTGTCAGGAGTGAACATCGCCCACATGGCATTTTATTATTAAACTTATTCTGGATCTTCTCTGAGGTTGCAAAAGCAATATTTCAAGGTCCTCTTTTAGGAGAATAGGGGAGAAAAAAGAAGATGAATAAAGATGTCAGGGAGCTGAACTGCTGTGAGATTTGTTTAATTATTCCCCACAGGACTGCCCCAGCAATCTGCTGACATTTAGCCCCGACCTTGCAAATCCTCAGTAAATATTAATATATCAACTCAAACAGGGACCGTTGTTTTATTGGTTCACGGAGCTCTGAGAGATTCGCCACAGCAGTGAAAAATAATGTGCAGAGCTGAGGAAGACGGGCTTCTTTGATTTCACCTTCTGCGGCACACATGAGCCGGGTGCATCAACAAAATGGAAATGCTGTTACTTTACCACAGCTGTAGAGTGACACTTCAGATGCCTTCGCTTCCCTTTGTACAGCCTGCTGGAATAATCCCAAAACCACAGTGGCAAAAGATTAGAAAGGAGGCAGGAGGGGAGACGGAGAGCGGAGAGATCACACTTTATTATCTGGAGGAGTGGAAATTTTAATAATGCGCCAGACCCGCCCTCCAATCTGATCAGCTTTGCCAGAGCAGTGGGCCCAGGATGGGGGTCAGGAAGGGCAGACCCATCGCCCCGGAGCCCCGGGACACAGCCCCCTCCTCCCGCGTCCCCTTCTGCTGCCCTTCCTGACCTGGGTCCGCATAAGCCTGCTGCGCATCTGAGAAAGGAAAGGGCCCGTTTTGGTGCAGAGTTTGCAGAAGGAAAAGATAGATGTGTGGGAGCGATGGTTGCTTTTCAATGCCGCCGAGCGTGTGTGCGTGCATATGACATTTTCGGCATGCCTCTTTTTATGGTGTCTCAAATTTAGGTGCCTCTTATTGACTTATCCCCTCATAAATATCCTGAAATTCCTCGTGGCTGAACGCTTGCTGTGGGCCAAGGAAGCCCCCAATTCTTGGGTGTGAGGAAGGGGCCTGGGGCCACAGTCAGCATTCAGACGTATGTGCCGCAGAGTTAATGCGTGATTAATTTTATTCATAAAAATGTTAATCACTTCATTGTGAGATCCTTTTAACATTCAGTGCAGAGAGCACCTTTTTAATTTTTCCTGCTCACAATCTCGCAGATGTATTTAATATTTTCAGACATTGCTGCAGCTATCCAAGGCGCTGGCAATTAAGCATACGTTTAAAATTCAATAACAAGCAAAGCTACAGCAGCAACAAACAGCAAACGAGAGAAGAAGAAAAAGCACACCGAGACTGAAAGCAGTCAGCGCGGTCATCACCGGCACTGTCAGGACAGCGGCCACCCCTTCCAGAGCAGGCCGGGCATACAGATCACAGACGCCAGCCTCTTCCCCTTCCGAGAGGGGAGTTTTAAAATGGAACAGGAATTCAAAAGAAAAGCCCCTCCGCTTAAAGGTCACCTGTCTCAGCGCTGTTCCCACCTCTGCGTTCTGCCAGCCAGCTCAGGACCAGGGAAGTCGGTGGGGCAGTGGGACATCGAGGACAGTGGGTCGGCGGGCTGGGGGCTGCGGGATGGGAGAGGAGTGGCGCGGATTGGGTGCCCCGTTCCCCCCTGCCTCCCCGGTGCAGCTCGGCCATTGTGTCTTTGCAACCAGCCAGTGCACTCAGGACGCTGGATAAATGGATTAGGGGCTCAGAGACACCCGCTGGGTCTTCAGAAGCCAAACAGCAGGCGCGGAGCGGGAGGAGGGGCGGTGACTGCTCAGCCTCATCCCTTAGTCCGGCCTTCTCCCCCCCCCCCCGCCTTGCTGCCCCGCGGAGCCGGCCTTCCCTTGAGCGTGGGGCACCTGAGCCTGGCGGGGATCAGGCGTCGGGGACGGGAGCCGACCCGGCTACGTCCTGCGCGTGGCCACCGTTCTGGTCTTCCGGTCCCAGCAGCCTGGAGGCGCCCCGGAGTAGCCCCCAGGGGAGGCCCGCCCCTCGTCCCCGCCGCCCCCGCCACGTTTTCTCTAGGCCTCTCTGTTTGGGACAGTCTCAGAATTTCAGGCCTCTCCACGGGCCTCCTGTCTCCGGTCACATGGTGAGTTTCCTGGTTTGGGGCACTTGGCCTTCACGGGCTCCCCCTCCGCTGAAATTAAATGTAGAAAAATACACTTTGCCACTCCCTCGGTGTAAAGACCAGCATATTGAGATTACACAGGAACATATTCTTGTCGACCCCAAAGTGTTCTTTCGTTGTCCACTAGAAAATGAATTAAAACACGCCCGAGGGCCCTGGAGGTCCTGGGGCTCAGGCCCCGTGTGGGCCGCGCCGGTGTCAGGGCGCCCCGCCGGTCTGCGCACCGGCCCCGCGGCGCCCGCCCTAAGAGGCCCATTTCCAGGCGTCCTGGCGGTGTGGGGGAAGGGTCCTGCATGCCGGGTACAAAGGCCGCGGCCGTCCCCACGGGGTGACCTTTCAGTCTCAGCTCTGAGGCCATCATTAGAGCCGCGGGCTCCGCAGGGCGCAGGAGACCTGCCACGCTCTCCCTACCCCGCGAGCTAGTCCCGGGGTGGCTGCGGGGATTTTCACGGGGGGGGGCATTCATCCGACGCCCCGGAGTGGGCAGCCGTCGCCCAGGAAACGCTTCCGGGTGGGCGGGGCAACCGAGCAGGGGCCGCTCCCCCCAAACCCGCCCACGCAGGCTCAGGAGACCCCTTAAGGAGGACGGGGCTCATCACCCCTCCCCAGAACGGCCCCTCCACTGCCGTGTCCTGCCTCTTGCCCCCCTCCCCCACCCCCAGAACTGGAGGGCCAGGGCCACTCCCCACCTGGAGCCATGCTACGACTTGGGGGACTGCGAGATGGCAGAACCCTCCGTGGAGCCAGACAAGTCGCGGGGCCACCAAAAACCCGCTCAGTGTCGGCACACCAAAGCCTCCCTATCCTGTTGCAGGAGGCCCCAGAGTCCGGCTGACTTCTGTCACAGTGCTCAGTCCTGCGATGCAGCCCAAAAGTCCCATAGGTGGTGGCCAGACACCATGGGGCTGTCCTCTGGCCTTAAAGGTGCCTAACCCTCAGTCCCAGTCTCCCGGTGTGTCCCCTTCCCACACTCCCACCCTCATCTCCCTTCTCCCCCAACCTCATCCTCCTTCCTGCCTGTGGGCAATCCTTCCTGGGCCTGGGCCCAGCTTGCTTCCCTGCTTTGCAACCCCCATTTGTAGTCCCCACCAGCAGACAAAGTCCCATCCCATTGCCTTCTGGAATAATGTCCACCACCCCCCATGCCACCTGGAAGCTCTAACCCCACCTACAGCCTGCCTCCATGCCACCAGGCGGCCACTGGCTGGTTCCTCTCATGAAGGGTTAAAAAGGAAAAACAGACATGGCGGCCCAAGGAGGCCAGGAACCCGACTGCCCACTCAAGCGAGGGGTTCCCACAGAGGGACCAGGGCCATCCCACCACCTCCATGACGGAGATGGCAGGCCAGAGCCGGCCCCGGCCACCCTGGGTGCTGTGGCCGCCCCATCCTGTCCTTCCTCTCCCCTGTCTCCTTTCAGCCTCCCCCTCTCTCCGGCTTCCTCTCTCTGGCAGAGTCCCCGTCTACAAGGACGACTGAAACTTTATAGGGCATGATTCATCGAGTGGCGCGCCCCTCGGAGCCCAGGCGCGTATTACATTAATCAGTGTCAGACCACTAAAACCGAGATATGAATATGAATTCTCCATATTGCAGGCGAGATAAATGTGCTGGTGAGGATAATTGATCGAAGGAGGGAGGGTGGGATGATGGGGGCAGGGGGATCTCCCGGCTCCAGCGGGTCAGCCCTTCCACTGGGCCTGTGTGGTTCCCCAAGCCCTCCAGGTGGGGGCGGGGCGGGATCCGAGCAAAGGTGCTCTCCCTGCCCCTCAGAGCTGCCTGGACTGGGGACCAGGGAGGAGGGCCGCTGGGGAGGATTCACCCTCGCAAAAAGCTCAATGATACGGGCAGAGCCTCCGTTGGGGTTACAGGGTGTCCTTTCGATGGGCAACCTGGCCTCCTCCCCAGGAGAGGAGGTCTATGAGTCCACATCTGTCCTGTGGACAATCCCCCCTCACCCTTCTCAGACATCACCCCTCTCCAGGCTGATCTCAGAGCTGCTGCTGCCTCTCAAACTGTCCTGTTCAGGTACAAAGTTTCTCCAGAACTAGCAGAGCTTTGATTTTAGAAGCAGAGAAGGCTTCCGCGTTTTCAGGGTTCCCTTGGAGATTTTTCTGATCTGCAGCACTGGCACAGGGGTGCGTCCGGTGAGGTCCACGCACCCAGGTGGCTGCCATCATGCAGAGTGATGTAGACAAGTGGTGTGCAAAAAACGCTCGCTGGTGCCCAATTAAATATTCATCTCTAGCTTGAAACGGAGGAGGATGAGTATGAGGCTGGCGATCTGGTTTCTGTGCGTGGGAAGCTTGGTTCCCAGGAGGTGCAGACACGGCATGACCTCCAGGCCACTGGGGTCGCGGCCTGGACTCGAAGGGTGACAGGGCCAGGCCCAAACCCTCAGCGACAGCGAGCAGGGATCCCCCAATGTCTTGCACAGGGGGATCAAAAAGAGGAGAAAATAATGGAAGTATAGGGTATGCAGACAGCAGGGGCCATCCTCTGTGACTCAGAGGGATGAACAGCTGAGCCGAACCAGGGGCAGAAAAGTCGACCCGACCCACCTGAATCCCACCTGCTGTTCCCAGAGGCACCCAGACTACACGCTGAAAGATCCGGATGCCTGAGCCGCACGTCCGCGCGGACTCCTAGGCAGAGGCCGGGGTGCAGCTGGCCCAGGCTCTCTGGGGCCGCAGCCGGTTGAGGACACAAGATCCGTTTGGCCCTGCGGTCCGCGTGGGGTCTGAGAACTACTCCAGGACCTCTGGAATAAAGCCCGGGGCGGTGACGGCCACGACGTCCTAGCCTCGAGGACAGACGAGGAGCTCCTCTCCGACGTGGCAAGCCCCACACTGGACAAGGGCAACACCCCAACAGCGGCAGCCCGGCGCCCACTCCTGCTCCCAATGCCGGTCGCCTCCACGGGCCCAGCCGTCCCCAGACACACACACAGGGAAGCGCGCGCACCCCGGCACACAGAGCCGGCCGCGGCTTCCGCACACAGGCCCGCGCGCGGGGAGCCCCGAGGCCCAGCACCCCAGAGCAGCGCCCGCCGCGGCCCGGTTCCGCCTTCGAACCATAGAGGGCGCCTCGAGCACGTCCATGCAGCCTGCGAGCCCACTCCCGGGCGGTCCAGCCCGAGTCCGCCGGCTCGGTGCGCCCCGCGCGGCCCAGCTCCTCCCGGGGCTCCGGGGCTCCGGCCCGCCGCCCTCCCCCGCCTCCCGTGCGTCCGTCCGTCCGTCCACTCGCCCTTCGGGCCCCTCCCCGCCGCTCTTCCTTCAGCCTCGGGGGTGGGAGGAGGTCTTGACTTCTAAATGGAGAGGGAGGGGGGCGAGAGACGAATGCGCGCGTCGGGAGGGGCTCGGCCCGCGGGTGGCGCCTCCTGGTCCTCTGGAAC
>NW_007247068.1:0-952 GCF_000164805.1 Carlito syrichta
CCTACAAGACACCTGTCAGTGATCACAGTGGATCTTCAGGAAGCAAAAACCATGATACAAGCTCATGCTCAGGCTTCCTCTCCTTCTCCTGAGTGATACTGTTCTTACCAGTATGGCCCTGCATGGTGTGACTTGCCTCCTCTTTCTGGGGATCTGACACTGCCTCCTTTCTGTCACTAGGTGCCATCATAAGCCCAGCTCATTTATGTGACTCTCACCACCCAATGACGCAGAATATCTTGGTCTCTATCCTGCTTTTGGAACAATTTCTGAGAAACAGATGTGTCCTCAAGATGTATATCATGATAGTAACAATTAGAAGCTGTTTGATCCTGTGAGCCTCAGTTTTACTCAATTGAACACACATCTGAAGATCACACCACTTTCCTGAGTCTTCTGAGAACATCGTTCCCAGCTATACCTCACAGTAAATGTACAGTTAAATATGGAATACTTCTGTAGTTGCGTGACAAAATATAAAAGTTCACAGACTAAATAAATGAAAGCAAACATGATTGACAGAAATGCAAGAAGATAGATGCCAAGTGCAGCCGCACTGTTTGAAGTGGGAAATCTGTGAGGATGAGTTGCCTAAGTAAAGTTGAAAAAAGACAATAAAACATTTAAAAAACTAAATTAGCAAGTACAGTTTTCTGACACACATCAGAGATGATGCAGTCTCCAATGAGGTTAGAAGAGTAGAACTGGGAAAGAAAATAGAGGGAAGAGGCAACGGTGGGTCACATGGTCTTCCCCCCATCTGAACCTCATTTCCTTATGGTGTTGATGAAAAAGCCCAACAGAGTAAAATGCATAAAGAGGTTTATTGTGAGTCAGTATAAGTGACCATGGCCCAGAGTACAGCAGTCTCAAGAGATCCTGAGAAAGCGTGCCTGAGGCACTCACATCAGAGTTGGTTTTGATACATTTTTAGGGAGTAAGAAGTTATGGG
>NW_007247068.1:1557-5026 GCF_000164805.1 Carlito syrichta
GTAGCTATTTTCACTTCTTAGTCCCTGGAACACAGAATATTTTGTATAAAGTCTGACTCAAAATGCATCAGCCCTCATCCATGCGAATTCTTAATCCACAGTTGAGTCTAAGACCAAAGACATGTGAACAGAGTCACATGAACAAGAACTAAGTTTTATATACATCGCATCTGGGAAAGATAAGAAACCATCAAGTCATATCTGTAAGGGAGGAGGAACAGCTATAAACAGCAGTGACCATCCTCCCAGTCTCAAGTTTAGGGAGATCTGGCCCAGAGCTTGTGTCATCCAGGTTTCTTAGTTTCTTTTCTGGAGGAGTTTCTTGAATGCTGTGTCTTTTTTTTTTTTTTTTTAGTTGAAGTCTCACTCTGTCGCCCAGACGGGAGTGCAGTGGTCACTCGCGGCCACCACAGCCTCAACCTACTGGGCTCCAGTGATCCTTATGCCTCAGCCTTCCAAGTAGCTGGAATTACAGGCATGCGCTACCATGCCTGGCTGATTTTTTTATTTATTGTAGAGATGAGGTCTCGCTGCCCAGGCGGGTCTCGAACCCGCGGGCTCAGGCAATCCACTCATCTCAGCCTCCCAAAGGCACGGGAAAGATAAGGAACCATCTGGGAAAGATAAGGAACCATCAAGTCATATCTGTAAGGGAGGAGGAACACCTATAAACAGCAGTGACCATTCTCCCAGTCTCAAGTTTAGGGAGATCTGGCCCAGATTTTGGGTCATCCAGGTTTCTTAGTTTCTTTACTGGAGGAGTTTCTTGAACACTGTGTCTTCTAACTGAACTTGTCTGCCCCATGGTCTGCCAGATACACACTACACATATGTACATATGAGCAAACCACTCTTGAGGTTTTGGGCCTCTGACTTATGTAATAAAAACAGGTTAAGTTTACCTTTACAGGTTAAGAACAGAGTACATTTCACGTGGACTAATGTGTTTTCATGTTAATCATATGGGAAGAGACTCTCTTGTTATTTAGTGAGATCCGTGAGAGGAGTCATCCACAGAATGATGTTTTTGAAGCTAGGGTGCTATGCTGACCCTGTAGCTGCTCTTCATCCTTATACCATAGGCAGTTGTGCTGACCAGACGTCTCCAAATACAAGTATGTAATCAACTATGCAGGCTACTCTAAAGTCACAAGGCACAGCTTGGTTGGGTGGTTCCCTGGTGTTTTCACTCAAAACGAGACTACAGGGCTTAATACAAATCCTCAGTGCTATATTGTCCATTGTACCACCCTGTTTAAGAATGGGGCCACAGTTGGTGTTTCTTAGAACTATGCCTAAGTACAAAGAGAAACTGAACAATGACAGCCTAGGGAAGAGGCGAGGTATCTACAATATTGGAGTCAAAAGATGGCCTAGAAAACAATGTTGCAGAGGTGCTATTTACTAGACTGGAGGTCACTGGAGGAACCATGATAAAATATCATGTTAAAACAGGACACTGAGAAAACAGCATTCCTGCTCTTGCCCATGGGTGTCCTAAATTTGGGCTAACCCGGTAGTTTTCCAGTCAAAGGGATGGTTACAAGTTGGAGTGGGATTGGAGAAATAAATGTAGGTGAGCAGATGCAGTCTGGTGACTTCTAAGAGTGCCACAGCACTGTATATAAATTTGATTTGGGGAAAATGGGAGTCTACTCATCCTAAATCTGAGGTGGAAGTGAAAGTTTCAGCCTTAGAAAAGGGGTACTGTCAATGTAAATGACCCCAGTTTTTAAAGTGGGCTGCAAGATCAAGTAAGCAGATGTGTTAGATGAGATGCTATAAATGATGCCTGTGGAATTGACTTGCCAGGAGTAACAGGGGTCATGGTCAAATGGACTGAATGAGGGGTACTGAAGGAAAAAGAAAGATGAGAATCTACACAGAGTAGACTTCCTTCTGCTAGAGTGAGATGTGAAGGAGAAGGATATGGGACTAGGAGCAGAGGAATAGGCAGCATAGGAGAGCCAGCAACCAGGTGGGCAAAGTCATTTGTGATAGGAGGAACTGAGATGTGCAAAGTGCAAGAGACCAGGGGCAGGGAGTCTGTGGTCTTCCCAGCACGTGAGGGGAAAAGAGAGAGAGAGAGATTGGGTGGCACATAAATTTGCCATGGTTTCTGGTCTATCTTTTAGAGCCTCTGTCTTTTCCTCCAAGATGTTGCTATTTTTTTACTCCCAATATTTTCCCCCGAGGAGCCTAGATCTTTCTGAATCACCATGCAGGCACATTGGGTTTCTGGCAGCTCACCTCTATCCCACCACAGTTGAAGGGGACGTGGCAGCAGCAGTAGCAGTGGAATTGACCTTGTCCATGGCAGGGCCTGTGACTGGCAGCTCTGGGTGGGGAAGAACTCAAGGGGGAATACCTGACAGCTTGGTACCCTACATCTCCTTCTGCAGCAGCAGCAACTTCAGAAAGCCTGGAGAGCTGGACACTCCAGCATTTCCTTGGTGGACTTTTCCAGCTGCAAAGAGAAGTCTGGGGTTGGGACGGGATTGTGGTTTCATCTGCAGGGATTCCCCAGCAGAACTGTGTGCACTGGGATCAGAATATACTTCCCAGAAGAACACATCTGGGACATTTGGGCCTTCTCTTTCAAGGGATCTTTTGAGTTAGAGCTAGGGACATTTCCCTCCAGAAGCCCAGAACTGGGCCCTATGGAAGAGAATTTCCCTTGGTCTGTAGGGGCTTAGATGTCAATGACACATCTTTGTAAGTGTGGACCCTTTTCTTGACCTCCTGCTCTAAGGTCACAATCTTATTCTTCCCTTTAAGCATCTTTTGGGGCTCTTCCTGGGCCCTCACCTCGATCTCCTTGGGAAGCCTGGATGGGATCATTTTCATAGGACCGACGACCAGCTCAGGTGGGGAAGGCAGGAGGGGATGCTTGCGGCTGAGAGGAGGGATCCTTGCGGAGATCGAGTGTCCACACTTGAGCGAGTTCCCCAGCGACAGTGCGGAATCCTTCTCTGATGTTTGACTCCAGGATTCAGGCAGAAGGGCCCCACAGAGGAGCCTGTGTCCTGCCGGAGAGGACATTGCTCCTTCGGGGCGATGTAGAGTCTAGGGGATGGGGTCACACGACCCAGACTTGGGTTCAGCAGCCTGCGGGCAGGAAAAGGGAGAGAGGCCGGCTCAGGAGCCTCGGTGTGGCCATGGCCAGGCGGCGGAGCCTGCAGGAAGGCGGGGACGGGTGGGAGCCGGCGTCTCGGGCGCAGGCGGGACCAGGAAACCAATTTAATGAGTAAGTGATTAAATTGCCCATCGTGAGGGGGTTGTGCAGCCTGAGATGGCGAGAAAGAGTAAGCCACGGAGACAAATCTCCTTAGTGACCAACTCCTCTCTCAGCTGAGCACACACTGACCAGCCCCGTGCCTGTGACGTGTCAATGGGTTCGTGACAGAGATGGGATGCGTGAGGGAGGGCGCGTGCCCAGCCGAGTGCCAAGAAGAGGCGACAACGGGCA
>NW_007247069.1:0-12988 GCF_000164805.1 Carlito syrichta
AGCCGTTCTCCTCGAGCTCTTGCCGCAGTGCATGTGCCTTCCCGCAAGCAAGAGGCTTGCCTGCCTGTCCCCGGGGCCTCTGGCTCTCGCGATGAGAAGACTTCGGTGTCACTTTCAAAACACCCTGTCCTCGCAAGCGCTGCGTTCACGCGTCTCAGGAACAGAAACGCACGTCTGAGCTGCACGTCCGGCGACAGAATTGCAACCAAGTTGGCTGGTTTAGCCGGCATGTCGCTAGGAGGAATTCGGTTCCGCCGCTCAGTGGCAGTGCCGGGAAACCAGAGGAGCCGCGTGCTGGAGAACGTGCTGAATGCACCCGGTGCCCGGAGGCACGGGGAACAAACGCGGCCAGGCCGCTTGCCGGGGCTTGCCGGGCCGCAGTCGCCAGACTGATGCTCTCCGCCCCGCCCCTCCCTCCCGGCCGCGCGGCCTCGCTCCTGGCGCTTTTCTCGTGCTCGCCGTACCCCCACCCGGAAGACCACCAGAGCTTTGTTCGGATTGAGCCTTCTGGGCTCGGGGCAGCGTGTGCCCGGGCCAGGCCGTGCTGCGGGGGAGTCCTGGTCACGCAGAGCGCGAGAAGGCCACGCCGGGCCTCGCGTGGGTGAAGCTAGGTTTGTGCCTGGTAGCCTCGTGTCAGACGCGAGCATGCCGTGGACACTCTTGCCGCATTCGTGTGCAATAATACGTTTGACATTGGGCTGCCTTTGGATACTCCAGAACGACGGCGGGGCCTCCACCGGGACTGTTGAAATTTGGGATGTGGACAACACTGCCCTCTAGGCTGTGTGAAGGCTCCGGCCCAGCCTTCTGGGGGATGAGGAGGAGGCTGGCTTGCAGGATCTCCAGGCTCGCTCCGCCTGGATTCTGTGATTTCCAGTCGCTGGCTGTCCTTCCTGAGCTGTGTGCTCATTCTCACGTGAATTTCAAATGGAGAGAGGCCTGTACCATTTCAAAGATATACTGACTATCCTTGTGCTAGACACAGAAATTAATTTTATTCAGTGACAAATGATACATAGATTTGCATTGAAATTTGCTTGCTGGGTTATTTATATGTGCATTTTTATAGTGCATGAAAAATGCTAGAGTTTTGCCACCTCATGGAAGATATATGCTAACATTATTTATGATTTGCAGTGTCTTGTCCCGGGAGCAGTCCACAGAGAGCAAATATTAAGTCAGTTGAGAACTGCAGACAAACTTTTCTATTTGGGATGTACATAACGGGTTTCTCATTTAATACAGACTAGTTAACCGCAAGAAGATTCTTCTCCATGATTATCTAGGAGAGTATGCATTGAGTTTAGCCTTTGTTTTCCAGATTGCCTGTATTTTTTTTTTAGATTAGAGAATATAGTTTATTTAGAAAGTAAATTAGAGAGAGAAAGAAAGAGGTGACTCACCTCCCCTAGGTTAAGAAAACATGGCATGGCCATAGCTCAAAGAGCACGTGGCCACACCATAGCTTAGCAAGGCAATGGCCAGATTTCCTGTATTTTAAAATAAGAATAGCATTTTGAAATCGTTTACGGGAACTCATATGAACCACCACAAGACTTTGTGATTGCATCTTTAGCCCATGCATTATGTCAACCTGATAATTTTACAATACTTGAGAAGAGGGGTTTTTGAGATGAGAATGGCTTTCTCATTTTTACTCTTCAACTATTTTTAAATGAAAACGGCACACATGATATTTGGGAGATAATAAAGATAATGTGTGTGTGGCGTGCAGATGCATAATCTCTTATGTAGGTTTATACGTTTTGCTAAAGTGCTTTTTTCAGTAATGGGCTTATTATCGTAGCCATATGCAGTCCATTTCAGAACTTAAATTGCATATAAGTAACCTGAAATTTGTTCTCGTAGCTCTGCAGTGATATCACATTTGAATTGGTTGTGTTTGAATAACCTTTGAAGCCGTGCAACACGTGGGCCGTAAACCAAAGAATTTCTCAGGACATTAAACAAGAACACTGCGAAGGAAGGCAAAAAGAGCAGCTCCGGCCGTCTCATCCCTGAGCAGCTGCGGAAAATCGCAGCCGTGGCAGTACGGGGATGGCTGGGGAAGCCCCTTGCGAGAAACGGTGGGGAGGCAGGTGGGGTGGAGCACGAGCCTCCGGGTGTGGAGCGCGGGCGCCGGTCAGGGGTCATGGTCTTGTCGCCTGGGTGGTTCCCGCCGCCTGCAGGGGGCGGTTTCCTTCCCAAGTGTGAGGTGGCCTTTGAAAAGCGTTTGGAAAGGAGGATGGCTCACTTGCTTCTCCTCTTCCTCCCTCTCACCTTCTTTGTCGGCTCAGTCTTTGTCTCCTCTTTCTTTTCCTTCGCATTCTCCTCTTCCTCTTTCTTTTTTGGGGCCTGATGAAAGAAATTAGAGAAACGTTTGAAGAGTGAAGAAGACAGGTGAGGGTGTTTCTCGAATAATAATTTAGAAAATCTGCATTTAAGGGAATATGGTAATAATGCATTTGTAAACTTTGAAGATAACACTCTGAATGGTTTGACGACTGCAGATTGACATGCAACTGTGATAAACAGTCCAGGGCGATCTCAGGTGCCGTTTACCGGCTGCCCCAACGGTAACACCTGAGAGCGGCAGTGCAGCGTCACAGCCCTGAAGCAGGCAGTGGCTGAGCCAGAGTGTTCTCAAGGCCGCCGGCATTGTCCCCAGGCGGCCTGGTGTAGCCACATGCACTTCCATCCCACTCCCCCCTGCCTAGCCTCTGGAAAGTCCTGGGCTGTCCTCCGTTGCCACAGCTTGCGATATCAAGACCTTCGTGTGAATGCAAGCATACAGTAGGCCACCTTTTGGAGCTGGCTCGTTTTCATGCAGCATGAGTCTCTGGAGATGAATCCAGGTGGTTGCGTGTTTGCCATCATTCTACCCTTAAAAAAATAATTAGATTCAGGGGTACCGATGCATGTTTGTTACCGTCCTGCTATTAGTCACGTTAGCGACCATCCTGCTATTGCCACGGCCTGATTAGTGACCATAGGTGTGTCCCGTACAGGGGAATATCAATACATTGGCATTCGTATTGATTTTCTTCTTTTGAAAAAAATATTGAGTACAGAATGAATGAGCGATTATATAAAGTTTTTGAAGGAGAAATGCCTATAGACCTTTTCAGTGTTTTGACAGCGTGTTTTGCCGTATGAGAGATGTGATATAGCATGTCAAGAGTAGCACGCTCACCCAAAATACCTGCCACCCACTCACGATGGTGTTGGAGTGACCGAGGGCTTTATCCTTGGTGTTCACGTTCACGCCTCCATCTGCAGCCAGTCTTCGTGATCCCGCACCTAGTCCTGTGGGTCTTAGACACATGCCTGTGCTGATGCTCCCAAATAGCCCTGCTCTGCCCAAGAGAAGCAGAAGCTCCAGGAGGACACAACTTGGCGCTCTCTGTGCTGCTGCAACTCCAGCACCTGCAGTGGTACTTGGCACACGCCCCAGCCACTTGGCACCTTGGCTTCATGACTAATGAGGATACGTCAGACTCAAGCCCAGACAGAATCTGCTCTTCTTTCTAGTCATTCCGTCTCAGTGAATGGCTTTCACGATACGCAGGGTTTTCATGACTGCAAACTAGGAATCATTCCATGCTTGTTCTTGGAGCCCGTGTTCCACGTGCTGGGGAGCCCTTGGAAGTCCGTCTGGATGCCAGCTTGTGTGTGTGTGTGTGTGTGTGTGTGTGTGTGTGTGATCTCCTCCCCCAACATTGGAATATGAACGTTCCCAAACATTCAGCAAAGCTGAAATCATTTTACAGTGTACACTCAGACCTGGCCCCCCAAGACTCTGCCATTACTTTGCTATCCTTGATTACCGCATATTTGTCTGTGTAGCTATTCCTCTGTGCATCCACTAATTCATTTCCAAATAATTTGATAACAAACATTTCTTACTAACTTAACCACTAACATCCTAGACGAGACCTGGACTCTTGCCACAGCCTGATGAGGGACCGTCCTGCTTCCATTCCTGCTGCACTGATTCTCAGACTGTCTCCAGCCCGGCACTCCACACAGTGGCCAGAGGGACTTTGGGAAAACTTGCGTACAAGATGCACATTTCTTGGAAGCCCCTTGCTCAGGCCTCCTGTTCAGAATACTCAGGATGGCTTACACAACTCTGTGTATCCAGGCCCCCTCTAGTTCTCTAACCTCATCCGCCCACACTCCACCCAGAGCCTCTAGTTAAGACGTTTCTTTAGACGGCCTTTGCACTTGTTCTTCCTCTGTTAGAAGTGCTCTTCCTGGACCTGTGCATAGTAGGTCTTTCAATTGACTTTCTAAGTCCCTATAGCAATATAATCTCTTCAGAAGTGTGGGTCTAAGTTGATTCCCTTAACCCACTGTTGGACTGCCTCTTATAATGTCTTAACTTTTTATGACACTTATCACCTCCTGAAGGAGTGTGTGTGTGTGTGTGTGTGTGTGTGTGTGTGTGTAGTTGTGCAGTCTAAGAAGTCAGGCCGCTGTACCTACAAGAATACTGGCAGATGACATGAACTTCCTGGGTCAGAAACAACAGATTCCTCCGGTCATGCTGCAATAAACAGCATGACTGTGTGTTTGTATTGATGTCCTCAGACCCCAGTGTCCCATGGACCAGTGTTGAGTGGCCCGGTGGAATTGGCTCATGTAGGGGCTGACCTCACAGCTGAGGAGCCCTGGCCTTGGACCTGAATCTTTTCTCATGGGTGATGAGTAACTTGCCTAACCTTTGCCCTGGAGCAAGACATTATCTTTTTTACATTGGGCACTGAGCAGATCCACCTTCTGCTCTGGGGGAGACTGTCTTTATTATCTAAGGCTGTTTGCTACGTCAATATCCCTGAAAAGATAGCTTGGAACCAAAAGAGCAGTTAGTGCCTCTGCTGACAAGACATGTGGAAACAGACCCATGGAGCGTGTTCTCCCAACAGACAAGTGTGAGCATGGGTTATCTGGTGTCTGAGTTCTCCACTGGCTCCCAGGACAGAACTTGGCTTGTCTGTCTTGTTTACCCATGTGTCTTCCTCTGGAGCACTAAGTGACACAGAAAAGTTATTCACATTTTTATTGAATAATTGGACATGTGCGGGGTTGCTTTTGAGATGTTAATTGCATGCTCTTGCCCAACCCATGAAACAGTCACCATTTGAAACAGGTGTGTGTGTGTGTGTGTGTGTGTGTGTGTGTAGACAGAGACAGAGACACAGACAAAATATCACACATATGTTGATGCAAGTGACATCACAGTTCTGGGGCTTTTATATTCTCTCTTTCAGGAATTGCAAAAGTGACCATTTGCTTAGGTAAACCCGTTTTCCATCTAACAAAGAGTGTTCTCTGGGGATTGAGGTGGGAAGATTGCTTGAGCCCAAAAGTTTGAATCTGACCTGAGTAATCCAGTTAGACTCTGTCTCTTGAAAAAATAAGTAAATAATAAATGTTGAAGATGTTCTGTATACAGTCACCCTTCCTGGTCCCTCCTTCCAACGTTTTGGTGCGTTTTTAACACACTGTTGGGTAGTGTGAATCTTCTGACAAGAACTGGAGAATTTATTTTTCAAAACTGATGCCCTGAAGGCCAACACAGATACTCTCTATAATTCACATCCCATGAAATTGACCCACAGAGTGTACAAGTTCGTGTGTTTTAGTGCATTCACAAAGTTGTGCAACCATCACTGTAGTCTAATCTGGGGATGCTTTCAGTCATCTTACCCACCCCCGCTGCCTGCCGCCTGCCATTGCTTGGCTGCTCATCAGTGTTCCGTCTCTAAAGAGTTGTCTGCCTGTGACGGGCTCCTTTCCTTCGTGGTGTGTCTCCAAGGTCATCCATGGTGAGCGTGAGCAGTGCTTCCCTCCCTTTTTAGGGCCGGATGGCGTCCCATGCCGTTTTCCTTTGATTTGTCGGTGGATGGACTTCTAGGCTACGCCACTCCTTGGCGGCTCTACACATTGCTGCTTTGCACTCTCACTCACTGACTTTTGGGTGGACACATGTCTTCCCCTGCCCTGCGGTGGAGCTCTGGGTTGTATGGTGACTCTGTGTCTAACCTTCTGAGCGTTGGTCACACCCATGTAGCCGTGTGGCAGGTCCCACTGCACTCAGTGGTGGTGCTGGGTTGAGTGAGTCCACGAGTCAGCTCCACCATCTTCTCTCGCCAGAGACTGCGTCTAGCTTCCAGTCCAGACTGCGTGACCAGAGCTCCAGGCTGTTGCTACTGGCAAGGACCCGCTATCCTTTGAGCATGCTGGCAAAAGAGCCCGCGTGGGTGTGTTTAGGGTGTTCTCACTCAGCACATGCCTACTGGCTGCGTGCTTATGGGCAGGTGCTTGCCGGACTCCGAGTGTGATTGTACCCCAGGAGATCACTGCCTAGTCAGGAAGGTACCACGTGGTCAAGCCACGAGAACAAAGCAGCGTCTGGTGAATGGGGTCCTGGCAGTGTATACACCATAGCCGGGAGCTCATAGAAGGCCCGAGTGCTTTCCAGCCAGTACAGCGGGAAAGGTCAGCACCAGCGGCAGTGCTCAGGGTAGGGCCTTAGAGGAGCCGCGAGGCTTGTAGGTGACAAGGTTGGACATTGTGTTCCAGCAGAAGAAGAAACAGGAAAGTGGCAGGACATGACAATGGTGTGTCCAGGACAAGGCAGGAAGTTCAGTTTGATGGCAGCATGGTTTTTCAGTAGGGCAAAAGGGTAGGATGATTATTGAAAGACGGTCAGCAGACACTACTGAGTGAGTCTGAACAAATGATTTACCATTTCTATGCCTCAGTGTCCTTTCCTAACATGGGCATGGAAATAATGTCTATCTCATACAGTTGCTGTGAGGAATAAATGAATACATGTATTTTCTGTGTGTGGTATGTGTGTAAAATGCCCTGAACAGTGGCAGGTATTTGATAAGGACCATTTAAAAGTGTTCCTTTTCTTATCAGTATACTTAGCACATATTATTCCCCGTCTGATATGAACAAGTAAAATAACTAGGGGAGGCTGTCAGATTACTTGTGGAACACATGCGGAATGCATTTCAGGACCATTTTAGTAACGTTTGTCAATCCCAAGTCTTCAGGTGACTTACAAGAATTTTTATTTCCTCTTAAGGAAACCCATCTGTGGCCACACCTATGAAGCCATGACAGATGTGCCATGACATGTGTGTTTCCACTGGCCACACCCATGCAGCTGTCACAGACATTCTGTGATATGTGTGTTTCCATTGACCACACCCAGGCAGCCGCTGCAGACATACCATAACATGTGTGTTTTTATCAGTCACACCCGTGCAGCTGTGGAAGACATGCCATGACATGTCTATTTCCACTGACCATACCTATGCAGCCATGACAGATGTATAATGACGTGTGTGTTTCCATCTGGGTCATGCCCATGCAGCCGTGACAGACACTCTGTGATAAGTGTGTTTCCGTGGACCACACCCATGCAGCTGTTGCAGACATGCCATGACATATGTGCTTCCATCAGTCACACCCATGCAGCCATGACAGACGTGTCGTGACGTGTGCGACTGCATTCCATCCTGTGCTGTGTACAGGACTGCTTGGAGTTCCGGAACAGTATTATGTGTGAAGAGTACACGGGAGAAGAGTATGCCCACAGCGAGCGTAACGGCCGGAGCATGCCTGTGTAGCCCTGCATTTTGACCCACGTGGACTGAATTGCGTTATGTTTGGAATATTTTTTACCTGGTGCTTTTGCTCTAATGTAGTCTTGTGATAAAGTCCTGTTTGCTCTAAGTAAACACTCCGAGTACAGAAATCCTTCCTAAAAAGAAACGCTTAGTCTCCTCTCACTGATATTTTTCTGGCTATCCCTCTGATCCTTCCTTCCTTTGGTAAGGCCTTCATTCTAATAACTGTTTGTAAATGCCCGTTAATCAGATCTGCGTAATGAGTGGTTGTATGTAGCAGCAGGGGTAGTAGCCTGAAGACTATCGCGGCTGCTGTGAAGGACTCACCTGTGGCGGCCAGAAGCTCCGGCCACCTGTGCTGGCTTCCTCGTGGGTTATTGACGGGATGACCTTGGGACCTTTCCGAGAAAGGGTGAGGTTTGACTGTGTGATCTCACGTTCTGCCGCAGCCTTAAGTTCTCTCATCCTGTGCCCCTCCGTTTCGTGTTCTGTTGTTTATGGTTACCTTTGCGTGTCTTTCAAGAGGAAAATTTAGCCAGGAGAAAATGTATCCCACACATAGAGTCCATCTTTGAGGACACTGACAGTCTGCCGTCTGATCTGTGTGCGGTGTCTCATGTTTTGCATTGGGCCAGTGACAGGGCTGTGGACGTGGGTGATGGGAAAACTCACTCGTCTTATGACTCAGATGCACCTTCTTTTACTAATACCTGGGAACTAAGGTTTCTTTATGAATAAAGGCATTAAAAAATGAACAGGGCCGGGCTCAGTGGCTCACGTCAGTAGTCTCAGCTCCCTGGGAAGCTGAGGTGGAGCATTGCGTGAGTCCAGGATGTCAAGGCTGCAGAGAGCTGTGATCAAGCCTCTGTACTCTGGCCTGAACGGCAGAGACCCTGACTCAAAAAAATAATAATATTGAGAAAATAATAGACTTAGATAAGTGTTCACTCTTTGTGGCCACTATAACTCAATCATAAGCAACAGGGCAGTGTTAGCTCAGGCGAGGGGCTCACGGCTGCTTTCTAATTTCTGTCACAGCATCAACATGGCACTTTTCCTGGTGTTTGACTCCAAGCCTTTTCGGAAGTCACCTGGAGCAACTAGACATGACAGGGCTCTTCACGTTTAAGCAAGGAACACGCAGTTGAAGCCAGACTGGAATTCAAGTGTTTTGCTCCAAACCTCCCTGACGCTTTTCACAACTAAAATGTTCATTCACATGCATAATCAAAACAAAGAGCACATTTGACTTTCCAGAAAAGTGCCAAGTTTTTTCTCACAAGAAAAGTTTATACATCTTTATAAATCAGGGTTAGAGCCACACTTTAAAGTTTTACAACGTATGTTTCCAAATGCGAGCAGGTGCTAGAATGCAGTTTAACTCACTTGCTGAGACAGGTGTGATGGTTACAGAATGCGGTGTCCAGGGTTCCATTACGTTAAGGGAAATTTGGAATGAACCTAGCAACAAGCACCCTTCACTTGTGTTTTATATCTCCAGTTTAAAATGAAATTTAATGCACTGCCATGTTGTGTGGTTATTGAAAACCAAGTTCATGGTCGTCCTATTACATTAGAGAAGGCATCTCACCTTCCCCTCCTCATATGTTCAACAGCTTTGTGTTCTGAAATGCCTCTCAAGCCAGCGTCACCAAAGGCCCTCACCCCCGCCCATCTCTGCCAGAGACGGAACGAGAAACAGGAAGCATGCAACCTTTAACACAAATGCCAGCCACAGCATTCATCAGTGTTTTGTTGATTTTTTAAAATGCAAAATTGATTACGAAGCGTTAAAACTCTTAATCTGATGACCTCAAAACCCTTTTCTTTTGGAGTTGAGGTCTCACTCTGTTGCCCTGGCTGGAGTGCGGTGGCACACTTACGGCTCACTGCAGCTTTGACCTCCTGGGCTCAGGCAATCCTTCTGCCTCAGGACTACAGGGACTGCAGGGTCCACCACACCTGGCCGATATTTTTCATATTTTGTAGAGAAGGGGTCTCGCTCTGTTGCTCAGGCGGGTCTTGAACTCCTGGCCTCAAGTGATTCTCCTGCATCAGCCTCCCAAAGTGCTAGGTGTGAGCCACTGTGCCCGGCCTCAAAACAGATGTTTTTCACTGTAATTGTTTTCACTTACTTCAAGAGTTTAGATAAAAGGAAAAAGTATTTCAGCAGCATGTGAACCCCATGACAACACACCCGCAAACGCAGTCACCCCCTTGAGGCCGGCAGCCTCCTGTTCTGCTCAGAGCATAGCCAGTGCTCTTCAATGGCTTCTCGGGAAAGAAGCGCTGGCATACCTGATGGGCATCCTTGTGGCATCCAAGAGCACCTGAGTCATTTTGCAGTGAAGTCTGATTCAAGTGTTTCAGTCCTGCCTTTGTGATGGGAAAGCCTGGGTAGTGCCACCTTTTAATACAAAACGAAAGAAAGTGGGTGCACTGTGTGGGTGCGGATTTGGGGCAGATACAGCTCTGGCTCCGCCCCACGGCTGTGAGAGGGGACTCCACCCCTCGCTGAAGCCTTGCCATCTGCAGACACCTCCAGGCAGGAGCCTCTCGGGCTGTGAACTCCGCTGCACTCCCCAGTAAATGGCGGCACCTGCGATGAGCATCATTAGGGTCCTGTGGAACTCTCCAGAACACTGAGGCTCTCAGGAAGGGCGTCCCATCATGCGATGTTTCAATTCCCAGGTGCCTCAACGTCTCGTTTTATCTTTGGCTACTTGTGACCTTCTCATAAGTCGGCCAGGTCGCTGGGTGCCCTGCCTGCCCCCTCGGGGTGTAGGGCTGAGCTTTCTCAATGGGAGCGCTGCCCAGGCTTGGCGTGTGCAGGGCCTGGGGTGCAGGATGCACCTGGGGTGACCTCCATGACCTTGAAGTGGGCAGGAGGGTGTGCTGACAGCGAGGTGGGGGCTAGCCTTTGGCCCCCCACTGAACAGCATGCGGCCGTGCACACGGCCCTGGGGCATCTCATCTTGGTGGGGGTTGTTAGCATTCACATCAACAGAATGGCTTGGCATCACCTGAACCCTTTTCGATGATTCCTCTGAGGTCAAATGCAAAGGAGCCTGTCTGCTGTGTGACCTAGACTCTTCCGTCTCCCTTTGAACAGGTGCCTCCATTGCCAGTGGGTGGGGGTTGCCAGGAGAGGGACACTGGCAGGGTTGCCCGGTGTAGAACTGAGCAGACGCCGAGGGAGAAGTCAGCGCAGCGGCCATGGCCCCTGTCCAGCGTGTCCACTTCGCACCCATTCTTTCCCTTTAAAAACTTTTGTTTAGCCAGGCTCGGTGGCTCAGCCTGTATTCCCAGCACTTTGGGAGGCTGAGGTGAGTGGATTGCCTGAGCCTGGGGATTCGAGACCCACCAGGGCAACTTGGCGAGACCTCGTCTCTACAATAAATAAAATTAACTGGGCATGGTAGCGTGCACCTGTAGTTCCAGCTAGTTGGAAGGCTGAGGGGCAAGGATCGCCGGAGCCCGGCAGGTTGAGACTGCGGTGGCCGGGAGTGGCCACTGCACTCCAGTCTGGGTGACAGAGTGAGACTCCAACTCAAAACAAAACAAAACAAAACAAACCCTTTTGCTTTTGCCGAGGAGTCTTTCTTTCAGCCCTCGCCAGAGTCCCTGTGGAGCCTGGGGGAACAAGGTTGCGGGAGAGAAGCTGCAGCCAAGAGTCCGCTCAGAGCAGCCATCAAAGCCCGCAGAGCCGCCCATGGGCCGTGTGGTGGGAAGGCCTCGCTTGGTGAATAGCACCAGTCAGCTGCCTTGGAGCATGGATGATTAGTACCCTCTGCTTCTAGTGGGGGGAAAGGCAGGCCAGCGGGGTCTTCACTCCACTTTGGTTGCTTTGCAAATGAGGTCTTACACACGGTCAAAGCTTTTGATGAGGAAATGGCTAAACGTTCAATACCTGCAACAGTCCTTTTTTAAAAATACTGTTTCATGATCTGTTCATTGTGGCTACTGTCAGATAACATTGACATGGTAAAAATATTCCAGATGAGCACTTAAAAAAAGACCAGTTAGCCCTTCTTATATTTGATCAACTTTTGTGATGACGTCGAACTAGAAACGTGGCGCTCGGGATCTTGTCCTGCAGGCCGTTTCGGCAGATCTATTTCACAACAGCCAAACAGCATTTTTGTTTGTTTGGTAAAGGGACTAATTGCAATACTCTTGAGAGCGTGGAGAAGCGCTAATGAGAAAATGTTAAGGGGGGCAGGTGTTAGTTTCCCATGAGCACTTGGATGGAAGGGACAGTCTGTGACTCACAGAGAAGCCGCTGCCTGTGTGAGCTCCGGTGTGGATGTCCGTGGGCGGGCTTGGCGCAAGGGGTGAGTGGTGACCCCGTTACGGCACCCCCAACCGCTGATCACACTGTGCGCCCAGCACACATCAAGTGGAGCTGCTCAAGGTTTGGGAAACTCGCTGGTTGTCCCCGGCTCCTGGTTTTGGTGGTCCATGTTGGCGACCGGAAGACGCAGTGGCCACTTCTCCCCTCTGACTTTTGGCATGATCCCAACACCAGGCAGGCTTCCATAGCGAAGGATGGAGAAAGCCAAGCCCTAGAGGTTTCAAAAAGTTGTTACCATGCTTTACATTTTAAACTGACATTCCACACAGCAGCCTACTCTGGAGCTTCTGTTTGTACTCACGCTCCTTCAGAAGCCTTTACTTTGACCTGAATTTGAGAATCAGCCACATGTTGGGGGTGTGTGCGGCGTCCTCTACTTGTTTTCACTCTGGGAGTGAAATGTCTTGTTAGGAGGCTGCGATACCCAGGGGCGATCAGAGACCGGGACTTGAGGATGTGGTTGGTGATGTCTAGAAGTGAGGTCTGAGTTAACGTCTTTGTGAGAGTCAGGAAAGTGAAACGGTAAAGAGGTGATGGATCTCAACACTGGCCAACCCTCAGAACCCCGCCCCCAGCCCAAACCACATCTGATGGCTTACAACAATTCAGGAAGGAACAATTATTAGCAGAGTAAAAGCTAGTGTTTTATTTGGTATATAGATGTAAATGAATTCTTCAGGGATTAATCAGAGATCTGGAAACCTAGCTGGAGGAGACACCGGTGGAAGCCAGTGGTGAGAGGTCTCGGGGACGGTGGGCCTGGGGCAGGAGTAGCTGGTCAGCTGGGTGTCCCGTGTGAAGGCCATGAGCCTCTGGCACCCAGGTAGGATGCATTGCGTCACTTATGAGGCAGTTTCCTTCCACGAATGCGGAGAGCAACTGACATAGTTCTTTCAATTGTGCTTCATTGCCAGAATGTGAGAGGGATTTTGGCAGAACTGGGAGCTAGGACAGAGACAGGCTCTTTTTTTTTTTTTTTTTTTTT
>NW_007247069.1:13224-211754 GCF_000164805.1 Carlito syrichta
CACTCACCTCAGCCTCCCAAAGGCGCGGGATTACAGGCTGAGCCACCGAGCCCTGCTTGCAAGACAGGCTCTTTAGGAAGGCGCTTGTCTGCTTAAAACCAGAGAAGGATTTTCCGTGGAAGAGTTCAAATGGTTCCCATGTGATAGAGGATATAGCATCTTGAACACTAAGACCAAGTTCCCGCAGCTTTCCAAGAGCAGCGTCTCTCTCTGGCAGGACGCAGCAAGGCCCACGTGTACGTCCTGGTCCACTTTCTGTCTGCCGTGCGACACATAGTAGGGCTTCGTCGAGGCTGAATGAACTGATCCCACCTTTTTTTTTTTGAGGTGGGGTCTCACTTGGTCACCTAGGCCAAAGTACAGTAGCATGCTCACAGCCACCCCAGCACCTACCTGCTGGGCTCAGGCTATCCTTCTGCCTCAGCCTTCCGTGTAACTAGAACTACAGGTGCACACTACCACGCCCAGCTAAATTTTCTTTAAATGTATTGTAGAGATGAGGTCTTGTCAAGTTGCTCAGGCTAGTCTCGAACCCATGGGCTCAGGCAATGCTCTCATCTCAGCCTCCCAAAGTGCTTAAGTCACCATGGCCAACCAATTCCATCTTTTATAGACAATGTTTCTGCAAAAACCTAGACAATTTATGCCGTCTGACCAGACACGTTCAAGAGCCATACATTCGGTTGAAGTCAAGGATCTTTCAGTAGAAGGAGAAAGGGTTGTACAGAGCCAGGGACGTGTGGTCTGTGGCTGCTCACAGTGTGGCGTCTCGCCACACTGCTGGGGGTTGGCAAGGCTGAGGGCCTGAGGACGGAGGTCCGCCGGGGGTGTGAGGGTGAGTCTCCGCTCACCGCGCCCTTCCATGTTGGTGCCTGCTTCCCAGTCTGCAGATGTGAGAGAGCGAGGGGTGGAAGCCACTGAGTGGAGGCTGGGTCTCGGGAATACAGGAGGAAAAGTAGCCCAGAGGAGCAGGGAGAGGCACTGCCTGCTGTCCCTAGGGTTTCTGCCTGGGTTGCCTTTTCACCTCTATGTCACTGGCCAGGTTGTGGGACCACTGCGCATCGTTTGAAGCAGGGGGTGGGGCGCCAGAAGTTTGCGGTAGCAGGAAGGAGGGAAGCCCGCCCCCGTGGTCTCGCCGGTGGTGGTGCAACTTGGGTGAAGCGCTGGGTACCACGCGTGAGCCCGGAGCCCCAGGAAGGCAGTCCCTGCATGTTCACGCTGGAGCCAGGGCACGGGAACAAGCAGAGCAGCACTCGTTCTCTAATTAAAAAAGTACCAGAAACAAAGTCGACTCTTCTGGAGCCCACCTATCTCTTCCCTTTCTAGTCAGGACTTCTGTAGTTTTAAAAATATTTCCTCTCTCTTCAACTTCCAGATCCCTTTCCTACTGACACCAGCCCTTTTGCATCTAGGGTCATCGTTCCATGACAAAGAACATGGTCCTGAGAGCAGGGTCTCTGCAGAGCACTCCCTCTGTTTTGCGAAGAGTACAGCAGATTGCTGCCTGTGTTGAGGAAGCGGCTTTCACTGGCAGAATCATCTGTGAACTCAGCGGGAACCACTTTGCTGAGGAGGCACAAACCAAGGACGAGACCGCTATGCAGTGTCCTAGCGCGTCTACCAAGGCACTGTGACGCTGCACAAGGGGTGCGGCAGAGCCACTCTCCTTCTTCCTCGGCACTGTGGTTCTCTGACATATGTGCGATCGTGGCATTTCTGAGTCCTTCGGTGTCCATTCGCTGCGAGGGTTGCAGAGTTGGGGAAAGGTGTGCCTTCGGCAGACTCATGCAAGCATCATAGAACCACGCGTCAACTGACATCGCTTGCATTGGGTTGGAACTCGTGGGCAGGAAGGTAACTCAGTGGCGTTTGGACCCTGAGGAATGAATCAAAGCCGGAGCTGGCTTTATTACACCCAATCTGGACCGTTTATTTCTGTAAATTTCTACAACTACCAGACCGTTGCTTCCTTTTTCCCTTCTGATTTTAAGTTTTAAAATGTGTAGTCAAAAGAATGTTTACAAGGCAAACTTTATTTGGCAAAATGGCGATTGTGATAAAACATCACATGATAAGTAATTGTGAAATCCACTAAACTAAAAAAGTAAATAGAGAAGCTGACCTGTCCTTACAAATGACAGCATAATACTAGGAATGCCTTTTGAGAGAGGACTTAGTCCATATTTAGTAGGTATTTATCTCACACAAAGAGAAAAATTTCCTTCTGTGGGAAAACATTAGATCACAGGAAGGCCTGCAATACTTGTGAAGTCATGCTCAGTCGAAACAAGCTCCGACAAGGTGAAGTCCTCAAAACGAGGAGGGTGGTCGCCAGGATCTGCCACCGTGTCTCCAATGTTCTCCTCTAATGTCGTCAAGATGTCCTCAGATCAAGTCATCCTTTCTCCAACCCTCTGGTAAAACTTTGTCCCTCTGCAGCCTTCTTTTAAGGAAGGTGGTCTTTAGCAAATTTGATCAAATTTTGTTTGATGAGGTTCACTAGGATGAGACAACCAAAAAAATAAAAACAAAAAGAGACACATGTTTGTAAATGAAAGATTCTGCTGCATATTATTAATGTCTAAATTCAGGCAGTGCTTCCACTCTTAAGAAGACACAAGGTCTGTGGACATTTCATTTTGGACGTGAGAAATTAGCAGCTTCTCATTTCTTTGAAATTATGTGGGCAATTAAATACATTAAAGACAGGGTAATACTGGAAACTGAGCATCCAGGAAAAAACAGTATATTTGGTGCACATTTCATAGGTTTAAATATTCTGTAATTCTTTAGGCACTCTTAGATACACAGTTTTTTGACTATTTGTGTTGACTTGTAGATCTAATAATATGAAAGTGTTTACTTTGTTCAAATACATATATTTCAAATCTATTGCCTAATATCACTAATATGAAACTTAGCTGGTTTAATTTAAGCACCAGTCAGAATCTGGACAACATGGTTTATAGATAAAGGAATATGCGTGCACATGCATGTAATAAAGACATATACACACGATGGATATTTACATGTGTACACACCTACATATACATGTGTGTGCATGTGTACATGCATATAATTTTGCAAAAGAACTCACATAACCATGTTCAAAGGCTTTGGCACAGCTGTCCTTTTGTTGTGGCTTTCTTATGAGTTAGTTATTATGATAACATGTAAGCCGTACTTTTGGGATTCCAGACAGTATATTTTTTTAAATATGAGGTGGATTTTGATTAAATCTGATGTTGTTAGGAGTGTGTGTGTTGTTTTTAACCATCGAAAATGTGGATAGTTACATTTTTTCCTAATTGTCATTGAGAAAATTAGACTACTAAGAAAGAATTCAAAGTCTTTTACTAAGCTTTCAGGTATCATCTGAATAGAACATGTGAGTAAAAAGCTTTGGGTGCAGATGTGTTTAGCTTGATGATCTCCTAGCTCATTCAGTTGCCTTGAGGCAAAACATATGGAAATTGAAAGTACAATACTATAATGTTTTTAGCTGCCTGGAAAGTTCCCACTAAATGTAGGTGATGGTCACAATAGGCCTCATGGTTGTTAATTTAGACAGAGATTGTTGAGTGCCGTTGGGTATGATCCATGTACCTCTTCCATCATAACCCTTAGGGTGACTTTCTAGCTCCTGGCAGGGCTGGCAAAGATCTCGAGCGATATTTCCAGTTCCCTCGAAGAAGGAATGAAAAAAATGCATCCGTGGAACATGACACTGAAGTATAGATGCTTTTACTGTTTTAGTGTTTCCACGATCGTGACGGTTATTATCCGTTGAGATGGTAGCACACGTCACATTGCTATGCTAGCTCGTTAAGATGTGTTTTCTGAGCATGTGCCTTGTGCTGAGTACTTGCAGACTTGTGGGAAAGAGAGAGGATAAGCAACAAGCGGAATATGTTTGGGCCCGTAAGTATTAGAAATGTGTGGGGTGTCACACACAGATTTTAAAATCTACAGAATTTAGCTGGCGGGGCTGGAGCCCCCCTCCCCCGGAAAGTCACAGTACTGTGGGAGCCTGGACTGGAGGTGGCTGTGTGGAGGCCAGAATCTGGGAAGAGCCTTCCAGGGGCAAGGAAGGTCCTGGGAGGAAGGAGGGGTGGGAGGAGGAGAGGACCTTTGAAATTCTGGAAGCAACGCTGGGTGGCTGGGAGGGTGTGAGCAGGAGAGGGTGGAAGAGATCTGGGCTGCAGGACAGATGACGAGGTAACAACATCAGGACAAATCATGCCTAGTTCGGTGTGAAAAAGTGGATTTGGGTGTTCAGGGCTCCGTGGGTTGGGGTGGCATCAGCCTGTGAGGGGCAGGGTTTCACGGCGCGGGGCAAGGGGAAAGCTTTATCAGCGTTGGCAGAAGCAAGACCAAGAAAACGCTCGGTGGATGGAGCAGAAGTCCCCGCTAGAGGCTGGTTGGTGCCTGCTGTTGGCGCACTTGGTGGTTTCAGTTTGCTGTTTGCGTGAGCTTTGGCTTGTCCTTGCGGGAATTTAAATGGCCAGAGACGCCCCGTTCTGCCTCATGACTGGAAAACCTTTCAACCATTTCCTTTTTCGGTCAGCCTCTCACTGAGGCACACTTATCCCCTGCCACTACCGTGGCTGGGCTGTCTGTGTCTCCGTGGTGAGCTCATAAGCCGCAGAAGCAAGTTCAGGCTCCCGGAAGAGAGGCTCCCGCTGTGCACCTCCCACTGTCGCTGTGGTCAGCACAGCGAGGCCCTCAGGCACACCGCTGGTGGCGCAGACACCCCTGACAGCCCTCGAGGGCGTGCCCGCGCCAGGGGGATGCGGTGGTGGCCAGCGGGAGAAGAGGGGCGGACGGCAGCACCGAGGGTGTGCGTCTCGGCTGGGGGCCTCGCAAGCCAAACCAATGCACCTTGCAGCGGAAGCAAAAAGAAAACAAAGGCCACAGAACAAACTCTGCACTTGGGCTCTGAGTCCCGAACATGGTTAGTCAAGAGGACTTCCAGGTTTGAGCCTGAAGCCTCCTCTCCCAGTTTGCAGTTGGGATTTCTTTGGCGATGGCCTTGGCACGGCAGTGAACTCCCCGAGGACTGTCCTCTGAGGTGACATCATGTTTTCCATCTCCAGCTGGTGGGGTTTCGGGAACAGAGCTGTTCTTTTTCTCTGTCATGCCAGTTGGAAAAGTGGGAGAAAATTGGGTTGGAGGAACCTGGAAAAATCCAGAGTCCAGTCTAGTTTGGAGGTTTGTAGTAAAACTCGAAAACAGTGAACGTGGCTTCTTTTACTTCACGTATGTCTACCTCATTCACTTATTCTTAACAATTATGCTTGAATTGCTCATGAAAAATCTCATGAGACATTAAGCCCCGCTGGTCTTGGAAGGAGTTCCAGAAACGTCACCCCAGGACATTCCACTTTGGTATAGTGGTCTCTCAGAGCTGAAGGCTCTTGAAAAATAGCCCATGCAAGGAGTGGTTTTCTCTGGGCTTCCTCATCTGCTCAGACAGGTCTGTGAGGGGACATTGGTGCCATCAGTCACTCCCCACACTGTCATCTTATGCTGACAAATTAGGCAACTATCAAAAACAACACAGAAGCAAAGAAACTAAAAAGTAAAACATTGTTCTTCCAACTTTTCTTGAACTGCTGTGACTATCATGCATCAAGCAAATCTGGTTTATTGCACATTTTACCCTGGTTGGAGTTACGATTTTGTGTTCTTAAACATCTGGCAGAGATAGCACAAACCCTTCTGACCTTCAATCCAGGAATAATGGACAATTCTGAAAACATTCCTATTTTTATTTTATGAACGACTTTAAAACTAGCCTTATATACTAGAGACCTACCTAAATTATGTGAACATAGGAGAAAAAGATAAAAATATTTGGGCCAGTGTCTGTATTTCTGAGATTTTAGGAGTACTTTACATGAACACTCATTCTTCCCAATTTGAGTAGAACTCCTTAAAAGGATTTTATAAATTGGTTTAGTAATAGCACCCAAAAAGATCACATACACGTAATATATATTCAGGCACACAAGGACATGCACAAACACACAGACAAAAGCAGATGAATCCTTGATTTCCAAGTAACGTATAAGAGGGGCTGAGGGGTCACTCTAGGCTGCTCGTTGTCCTGGAGTTGCTGTGATGCAAGACCATTAATCTGGATGCCTTTTGTTTCTTCTCTTGACTTGTTCGGCTGACTTAATTAAACCTGTAGCTTCCTTCCCTGTCTTTTTGGTTTTTTTTTCTTTTCTTTTTTACAAGTCTGTTAACTTCAGGGGAGTCTTTTTACAGAGAACAGTGAGGTGGACTGGGTTGACTGCAGGGCCTTAACAAAAACAAAACCTCCAAGAGAGTTTCGAAATCACTGACCGATTCATCCTCCTTTGTCTGCAAGCCTGGTCGATTGGCCAGTCAGTGTGAGAGGAGATCGTTTTAGGAGTGGTTTTCATAAGAGGGTTGGCGGTTTCTTGACCTTTTTCGGCCTCTGCCTTCTGCAGCCACTTTTGAGCTTCACCTGGTCCTATCCACATGTGTTTAAGCTAATGTGTGATCCTTAGCCAGGGCCCTCACAAATGAAACCAATGCATATTTCTATGGAAGCAAAAGAAAAGCAGAGGCCTCTGACTAGAACAGACTAAACATTCAGTCCCAGAGTCCAGAGGGCAATTTGTGAGTTCAGGGTGGAGCTCATTAATAAATAGAGTGGATAAAGCATTGTCCATGCAGGAGACAGACACCTTTTATTATTGCTCTGAGTTCAAGGTTTTGAGCAGGCATAGGGTGGTTAAAAAGCAGACCTGGTTGCTCTGAAGGCCTGACTCTTATAAATGCACATCCAGCTCTTTCTGCTTTCTTTCTCCCCCTCTGAGTAGGGCAGGTTAGAAAGTCAGCAGATTCAGAGTAAGCAGAGGAGAATCGAGAGAAACATGCAGAGGTGAAAGATCTCTACAGGCCAATCAAAAATACATTGCTTTTGAGATGTCCAGGATCATGCTCTTTTTGTGTGCCCCATAGATGGATTTTTGTTTAGGTTAAGATTTCTCCATTGTGGCCACTGAAATTCTAAGTTATTTTGGATAAGAGTCACTCATGTGTCTAAAAATGCACAGGGTCCAAGGTGAAGTCTTGCACTCTGGATTTAAATAAACCAATTACTTTTGTCTTCCTGGAGCATTTTCTGCTAGAGGCATTTAAACCCAATTCAGTTTCTGTCTGACCCAGCTATGCACCCAAGGCTTCCCTACAGAACCCAGGTCAGTTTCTGTCATGACTTCTAAACAAAGTTCAAAGTCTTAAAAATCCTCAAACTTGGAGACCTGGATACACACTGTAGAGCTCATGTGCCCAGAGGGCTTAGTGTTGATGGACTTCCCATGTTCTGGGAGGAGCAGTGAGCACAGGCATCAGCGGGCATCTACCCTGCTTGCCTGTTGCCCGTAGAGGTCATCAGTGGTGTTCGCCTTCAGATCCCACTTGGGACACCAGATGCTATTTTAACAAACTTAAGCACATTTAAATTTGTAAAAGTTTCTTTGGGCATTTGGTGGTTCACCAGACCTCAAGGAACTTAGCACTCCACTGTGAGAGGAAATGGGGAACTTTTATAAAGCATTTGCAGAAGAAATACAGAAAGAACAATTTACTGATTATAGTAGAAAGTTCCTAGTTAGAAATTCGTTGATGATTTCTGATTGGTGCAGATTTTTGTTTCAATTTGTTGTTTACATTGGGCTTTGGTTTGTTTATGTAGGAATTTAAAGTGCCAGAGCTATTCCTGTCTAATAGCCCCCCACTGATTTTTTTAAACAATAATAATTCTCAGTATTTCCTCTCAAGGATAATTGAAAGACACTGGAAGAATGTTAAGCTTCCAGGGGCACCTGTGGGCTGGTGGAAGTGGTCCACTGGTGCATCTGAGTATGGTAGAGCATGGTGGGCTGCTAGCTGAGTGGTGGGCTCTGTGGAGTATGCAAGCACACTGGGTGGGAAGTGAAAATGTTCTGGGGGGGAGAGAAGAGTTAGATTTAGCCAGGGCTGCACCCAGCCCCAGCAGGTCCATGACCGGCTGGGAGAGGACCCAGGGCGTGCTCGTGTGATCCTTGGTGTGTGCCTGGGGCTGGAACTGGAAGGTGACAAGGAGTCAAGCAGCAGGAGGCTGCAGGGGAACTGGAGCACAGTCAGCAAGGCTGGAAGAAGAAGGAGAAAATGGGGTGGGTGGGAGAGATGCCTAGGAGTGTGGACACACACGCATGCACATGCACACCCACATGCATGCACACATCTGCACACATGTGCACCTGTGCTCACACACACACATGCATGTCCACTCACACAGACATACACGCATGCACTCTCTCATAGACACATGCATTCGCATGCATGTGCATACACGTGTACGTACACAGATGCACACATGCTCACATGCACACACACAGTTTCAAGTATGTGCTGTGAGTAGGGAAGCTCGCCACTTCCCACTCATCGCCTCTCCTGGAGGTAACCTGCCTGAACTGTAGTGATCTGTGTCAAACTACGTCACGTGAAGGGCGGTTTCTTCCTTGCTCCTTATTGTTTGTCACGGGCAGCAAAGCAACACACACACAAACGTGACCAGTAGCCAGACGTGGTGGCTCAGGCTTTGGATCCCAGCACTTTGGGAAACTGAGGCGAGAGAACTGCCTAAGTCCAGGGGTTCACGACCAGCCTGGGCAACTTGGTGAGACCTCGACTCTACAATAGATCAAAAAGTTCGCCAGGTGTGGCGGCATGCACCTGTTGTTCCAGCGACTTGGAAGGCTGCGATGGAAGGGTTGCCGGAGCCCAGCAGGTCGAGGCTGCAATGAGCATGGTTGTGCCACTGCACTCTAGCCTGGATGACAGAGTGAGATGTGGACTCAAAAAGAAAAAAGTATCCAATTGCTGAATGACGTCAAGGTCACCTGTTTAATTTAGCCTATCTTTGTCCCTGCCTGCCCTAGACTTGCAAAAGCTACTCTTTTCTCCTGGTTTTGCTGAATTCACTGGTCAAGTGTGCAAATTAAAGACAGTTCTATTCATCATTTCCTGAATACATCATGCAGTTTAGGTATTCTGAAATTTTGGTTGAGACGTTTTTTATCTACACTGTGTGTTTAAGAACCATTTCTCGTTTAAGAACATTCATGATAAACACTTGGCATTGTACTCGTTAGTTTGCTTACCTAGATGAAGGGGAAAACCTGCCTTCTCCATGTTAACTTTAAAACCTGTAGAACAGTTAATATGCGTGTGTTGCTCTTGCTAATAGAGATATTAGTTTATAAGTGTCCTTGAAACACAATTTAAGCAAAGAAAAATTAGGAGTGAAATATAGTCTATACAACTTGCAGTTTAATACTATAAATTTTTAAATAAAATTAATAGTTGAATACTAACGACATTTCAAACATATTGCAAACATTTATTTTCAGAATAAAAAGTATAGACACTTGTAATGGTTTAAAAATTAGGAGCCGAAGCCAATCTATGCAATAACAATTTGTGCTTTCTCACTCAAATATTTTGATTTTCTCCTGGGAAAAATGAAAGGATGATGCACTTTGCAGATAAGATATTCACAATGACGATACTCGGACATCTCAGGCCCCATCTCTACCTAGGCTGATGGCCCCAGGGACCATGGAGGTCTTCAGAGCCTTGCTGCTCAGGGAAGGCAGATGTGGGCTTCTGTAAATCGACCAGAACTGTGTGACTCCTCAGTGTCAGCGTGTGACTGCTCGTGGAAGGGAAGGGTCTCAAAGTATTTTTATTCGGTGGTTCGATGTAAGGGGGTTCTGGCTTGAACAAGGGTGCTGACTGAATCATTTAGAAAAAAGTATTCATGGGAACTGCATAGAAAATAATAATAATCACAATAACGTTTAGTCATATCATCGCGGTCTTTCCCCAAGGAGCTTCAAGCGCTTGGCAATTGTCTCATTAATTCTCAGAAGCTCCCTGGGAAGGAGTCCAGCAATAAATCACATATTGAGGAGATGTTTTAAAAAGGAGAGCCCACTGGGTTCTTAACAAATATAGGTTGGTCAACAAAGGTTACAGCTCAGTTTTAGGGAAATAAATTTCTTTTTTTCCTGTACAAGTAATGAATGACCAAACAAAAACTTTGTTCAAAATTAATTGTGGAAAATAGTTCATTGTTTCCCTCCGTATTTTCATCTAAACCTAATTACCTGTCATGCCTGTGACCTATTTTCAAAATTCCATTAAAGTCGGCAAGTAACAAGATTCTTAGCAATCTTTAGTCAGGTGTCATTTGGCTATTGGTGATCAAGATCGAGAGCCCTTTAACTGAGGACTTTCCATCAATGGCCATCATCCATACTATTGATTCAGCATTTTGTTACTTTAGTAGTGACTCAAATTTAAACACTTCTTAGAATTGGTTAATTTTAAAGTACAATTATGATGTAAACTAATATTATTTTTTGCATTAGTAGTTGGAAAATTAATGAAATATGAAAATGAACATACATGTTTCTCTTTGAAAATAGTGTCATGTGCTATTATTGGTTGTATAGATGACCTTTCCACTCTGAGGTCAGAGTTCAAATTAAGCCTTGGTCTTAAGTAAATTGAGATGAATGGTTTGGCCTTTGTCCCTGGTGTAAAATAGTCCCTATCACAAAATCACCATACATCTGCTTTTGGAAAATTGGCATAATTGGCATTCTCCGAGGACAATGTTGGCATCAAAGCTGAAGCTATTTCTTACTACAAAGAAGATTTTTTTCTAGGTCATGGATTTTTAAAAATTATCTATTAAAAAAAGGCCTCACGTGGTGGCTCAACCTGTAATCCTAGCACTTTGGGAGACCCAGGCAAGTGGATTACCTGAGCCCACAGGTTCAAAACCAGCTTGGGCAAGACCTAGTCTCTACAATAAAAATAAAAAATTAGCCAGATGTTGTAGCACACACCTGTAGTTCTGGCTACTTGGAGGGATAAGGCAGAAGGATCGCTGGAGTCCAGCAGGTCAATGCTGGAGTGGCCGTGAGTGTGCCACGGCACTCTAACCTGGGCTACAGAGTGACACTCCCACTCAAAAACATAAAAAATAGAAAAATAAAAATGACCCAGAATATGTCTGTTCATTTGTAACACGGGTGAGTGGTGTCTCCTCATAGTCAATGTGGCAATTGCTAATATCACAGAAACAATCTGATATGTTTACTGAAATAGGTGCACCTGTGGGGATGGCAAGATAAGCAGTTGGAATAATTTGGAAGAGGCCACCTCCTTGAGTCTAGCAGTTTTATAAGTACCTTCCTTCAGTTGCATTGAGAAAAATTCCAGATTGCTGTCACATTCTGCTGAATCAAAAGTTATTCATATACCTCAAAAACTTTAACATTTAAATGCATGATTATGATATTAGATGCCAGAAGACATTTGGCAATTATAACTCTGGCAACGTGAACTGCAGGTGGAGAAAACTGGCTTCGAAATCAACTCTTTGTTCCATAGGCTCCTGTGTCGATTATAGTCTAAATATGCAACTTCATAAAAAATGCAGTGCTACCAATTTGAGAAAGTTTCTTAGCCACAAACACTCTAGGTGAAAGGGTGTCTGTGTATTCTGTTGCCTTATAGTCACGTGACCGTGTGGACGCATTCAGCGGAAGGAAAAGACTGGGAAATTACTTAGCGGAGAGAAGTGTGTCTGTTGCTGCTCCAGGCACTTAGGTTTTAATTACACATATGTAATATGTAGAGTTAATCTGGATAATCTGGATTTTTTTTTTCTTGGAAATCTGGATTTTTTTTTTTTTTCTCCATCACCCAGACTGGAGTGCAGTGGCCGCTCCCGGCCACCGCAGCCTCAACCTGCTGGGCTCTGGCGATCCTTCCGCCTCAGCCTGGAACCACAGGCGCGCGCTACCATGCCCGGCTAATCGTTTTATTTATTTATTGTAGAGATGAGGTCTTGCCAAGTTGCCCGGGCGGGTCTCAAACCCGCGGGCTCAGGCAATCCACTCACCTCGACCTCCCAAAGCACGGGATTACAGGCTGAGCCACCGAGCCCGGCTACTCTGGATTTTTTTTAGGGGGAGTGATTGTTTTTACTTTTTATCTTAAGTAGCTTTTGATAGTACAAGCAGGCAATCTAAAGAATCTGTGAGGAATGTAGTTGAGTGTTGTGTGTTGGGAGGTTATATTAAAACACAGGACAGTTACCCAAGCATCCCTCCATTTTCTCAAAGTAATAGAAACAAACACATCTTTGGTGCCCTTGTGTTAGATGTTAACATTAACACCTATGTTTGAGGTAGGAATTTTTTAGCACTTCATTTGCTTTTCGTTTAAATATCGTTTTAACAAAAAGATTCTCTTCTTTTTTCTCCTCCACCCCTGTAAAACACACACACACACACACACACACACACACACACACACACACACACATGCACACACACACACACAGCAAAACAAAAACACAAGGTAGCTTGCTCTTGGTAGGTCACAGCAGTTTTCCCCAAGACCTCACACACAGTCTCGTCTTCATGCTTCATGGCAACAGCCGGAGTACTGAGCAAGCCAAAGCCACCATCCCTTTCAGAGTGATGGGCTGAAGCCAGGGTCCCCAGATATGCACAGCCAGCAGGGTGGTGCAAGGAGAGACCCAGTGCCCCCCCCTCCCACTTTGGGAATACTTTTTGCTTATTCCCAAACCTTTCATTTTTTGCTGCTTGTCCTTGGTATTTGTTTTACATTCTTATTTAACAAAAGTGAAACCAGCAGACAACCGTGAGTACAAAAAAGGAAGCGTTCTCTCCTTACGTACTCAATTAGAAACATATTGATGTAGGAGTGGCTAAAATAACCGGCTTTTGCTGGGCGCAATGGCTCATGCCTGTAGCCCAAGCGCTCCAGGAGGCCGAGGCTGGAGGATCACTTGAGCCTAGGAGTTGAGACCAGCAGCATTGACAGAAAGTAAAAAAACAAGAATTATCTGGGCATGATGTCATGGGCCTGCAGTCCCAGGTTCTTGGGAGGCTGAGGCAGAAGGCTGGCCTGAGCCCAGGAGGCTGAGGCTGCAGTGAGCCATAACTGTACCACTGCACTCCAGCCTGCATGACAGAGTGAGACCCTGACTCAAAAATGATAACAGCCATGAAATCAAATAAGCTGCGTCTGTGCTGGATGTGAATAACATACTGAAAAGGTTGGGGCAAATGCCACAGGATCTTTGTGAGCAAAGCAGTCGCCAGGGTTGCATAGGAAGACACCTGGCACCACACCTGAAGGGACTTGGTGAACTGAGCTCTTGTCTCCTCTCGTCCTAAGTCCTTTGATGGAGGTTGTCTGTTGTCTTCAGCCTCAGAAGACACAGGTCTTCAGGAGGTAGGGGAGAACACCATAGCCGTGGCCAGTGTAGAAGCCATCCTGGGACAGGGCCTGTGAGCCACTGTCTCTCAGAGTTGCCAAGCTAGCCCCTCCTATGGAGGGTGCTGGGGTGCTCCAAGACCTTTTCCTTGTCTTAGTGATGACTGCGTCAGGCCTTGATTTTTAAGACTATGATATTAATTTCCTGCAGGATATTCCTGTTTGAGATGTCATCATCCAACTCTCAACGGCCAGGCCTAAATCTTTGCTTCAGGTAGGATTCTCTTTGTGTTATCCTTCCTCTTTTGGCCCTTGGTACTTTTTGAGTTCTCAGAGTACTTGTGTGTATTTCAGACACATCCAAGAGGCCTCCGGGCGCCTTTGCCCCTGTTCCATGCCGCCACAAAAGGGGAGAGGCTTTCTTGAATCGGAGACTGCCTCCGTCTTGCCAGGGGGCCTTCGCCACTTCTTGGTCCATATTCGGATCCTTCTATGAGAAAACAAGATTTTGTGATGCAAGAAAGCAACAAGTCTTTCATGTGTGAGACACGAGTCCCCCGGGACAGCGTTTGCAGCGGTGTGGCCTGTGCTATGCCACCATCCCTCAAGGGAAGGGGAAGGGCACGTTCCTCTTGACTCTTTTAAGCAGCCATGAACAGATCACCCTAGCGAGTGTAATCTCTGTTTAGGTGAGCGCTGTGGAAGAAGCACCATCATTTTCCCCACTGCCAATTTCCAAAGCCTCCTCCCAAGCAGTCACTTCACAGGCGAGTGTTCACTCCGAAGGGAGAGAGGGCTGCCAGTGCAGCTCAGGCCCAGCGCTCGCTGTGGGAAGGATGATGGGTCTCCCGGCAGCCGGCGGAGCGGGTGACAACGCCCTCTGTGTCCGGTGGACGTGGCGGTCATGCGACTCCACTGTGGACGCCCGCCCGCCCCCACGTGGTGCTGTGTTTCTGGGCCTCACTCGCAGAACCGGGTCCTCGGACTCAGGCAGTCTGCGGTCGCTTCTGAGCCAGGCTCAGCCTGCTGGCTTTGGTGTGACCCCAGAACCGTGATATTTTTTGTTTGTTTTTTTGAGTTGGAGTCTCACTCCGTTGCCCAGACTGGAGTGCAGTGGTCGCTCCCAGCCACTGCAGCCACGACCTGCTGGGCTCCGACGAGCCTTCCACCTCAGCCTTCCAAGTACCTGGAACTACAGGCGCACGCTACCACGCCCGGCTCATTTTTTGATTTATTGTGGAGATGAGGTCTCACCAAGTTGCCCAGGCGGGTCTCGAACCCGCGGGCTCAGGCAATTCACTCACCTCAGCCTCCCAAGGTGCAGGATTACAGCCTGAGCCACCGAGCCCGGCTACGATCTTTTTAAAAAGGCACTTCTAAGAAGTTGAATATAAACGAATATTTTAGGGCTCATAAAATTTTTGCTAAGCTTAATTTTCTCGTTCACCCGTCAAGTTTTATGTGGACCCTGCCATGCTCACTTGTGGAAGCTCAGTGTGGGTTCCACGGCGCCCTTCTTGCCACGAAGGCAGGTTCGAGGAGTCGTGACAGGCCCTGGTGGCTCCAAGCCCTTGGGACTTGCCATCTGGCTCCCTAGAACATGCTTGCCGGGGCTGCTGTGAGTGGAAGGGTGGAACTTGTGTCCCGGTGTGTGCTGCCAGGCTGCACGACGTGTCTCATTTTGAGACGGAAATGGACAGATGGACGTGAGGTGGAAGAGGTCGCCTCGGAGAGAGGGTGAGGGCGAGGAGGAGAGGAAGCATTGGGTGTTAAGACTCAGCGTGAGAAACAGTCGCAGGAGGGAGGATGTTCTGCCAGGCAGGGGGGTTGATGGGTCAGGACGGCCCCCTCAAAGTCACCGCCTGTGGGAGGAGGACCACTCAACCTGTGTCTGACACAACAGGGCGGAGGTGGAGCTGGGAGCCCTGACTGGGAACCTGACGGAACCACGGGCTGCTTCGGTACAGAAGTGCAGCCATTCGACTTCGATGGGATCTTGACACTTAAAGCCAGCGACGCCCGGGACTGGAGCCATCTGTGCTAGGCTATCTGCGCACTCGGGACTCGCCTGGCGGTGGGAGCCGGCTTCCTCGCTCCTGGGCTCCCTCCAGAGCCATGCCGGCAGGGGCCCCTCGAGTGAAGCCGTTCCAGGCACTGGGTGGAGGCAGAGCAGGCAAAGGCCTGCCTCTCCCCGGCTGGCTTGCTGGAGTCCTGGAGGCAGAGAGGACCAGGAAGTGGAGACGCCAGGTGGGGCAGGCCCGCCCTCCGGAGCGGCTGGAGGAGCCCTGGGTGCGGGTTGACTCCTGTCCTCCAAGAACGTCAGTGCCTGGGGCTGAGCTCTCCTGGGGACACAGGATCTTTACGGAGGTAGATTAAAATAAGGCTATTGGGGCAGGTCTGGCATCCTCACACAAAGGGAGGGTTTGGACTCAGAGACAGAGACAAGGCGAGGCCAGGGTCGGAATCCGGCATTTAGGAGCCAAGGGAGGCCCACGACCGACCACTGACCGCGGAAAGGAGGAAGGCAGGGGACGGGGGTCCCTCACGGCCTCTGCCCGCTCTTGGTTTGGGACTCGCCGCCCCCGAACTGAGAAGCAGTGTGCGACTGCTGTCCAAGCCTCTCGGTTTGTCATGCAGTCAGCGGATCCTGAAAACCAGTGCATCGTCCTTTGCCTCGCCCGTCTCTGGCGGCTCCGGCGTTTCTTGCCTGGCGGCGTGTCACTCCGGTCTCCACCTGTGACCCCACAGGGGCTTCTCCCAGGGCGTCTTCCCGTCCTCCCTTGCCGGGAGCCCCATTGGATTCAGAGCCCACCCATGCGGTCCAGGGGGGCCTCCTCTCCATCCGCACCCTAATGATGTCCGCCAAGGTCTTCGTTCCTAATGATGTCGCGTCCTGGGGTCTGGCTGGACACGGGTTTGGGGGACACGGTTCCACCCGGACTGTTGTGTCACGGGAGTCATCGGCCGGGGGTGGGGTGGGTGCAGAATGAGGGAAAAGGAGCAGGGAGGGGTGGGTGGGTGCTGGGGATCCCACGGGCGGTTTGGGTTTCGTCCCAAATGTAGGGGAAGCCCTTGGCGGGTGCGAGCAGCAAAGGAGTGCAGCCAGGACAGCCACATGCTCTCACCGACTGGGAGGAGTCGCGGCGGCTTCCTGGTCCACATGCCCGGGCTCATCCCCGTGTGAGTCACGCGCGTCCCAGCAGGCTGTGCTGTGAGGGGAGGCACCAGGCCTGTCCCGCTCCTCTCAGGGGGCCAACTGCATCCCTCCAAGGAAAGGTTCTGTGTGGAGCCTTTCCCTTCGGGAAGACGTGTCTCCTCCGAAGCCCAGACAAGTCTTCTCCTATCAAGTCCAGTAGATGAACGCTTCCGAGTCAGAAACTCTTACTGTGTGGGCGCCCCTGCTCATTCAGGAAATAGGCAGGTAATCAGCTGAAAGGCCACTGGGAACTCTGTCTTGCTTGTTCCTCTCGACGGTGACCACTGAACCCTTGTGGAGTCAGCAAGCACCGCATGGCCTGGCGCTTTGCCGAGGAGATAAGATGAGCTTCTCCTCCCAGTCGCAAAGCCCGAGCAGGAGAGCCGGTGGATCTGGCCCCCGGCTGCTCCCGCACGCCTGGAGGGGCGGGGTGGGCTTGGGAGGCAGGTCGCTGAGCTGCTCTTCTGAGGGTCGCCTGCCTGCGGTGGAGGCCGTGGGAGGCGAAGGCTGGCTGGCCAGTGCGGGCAGAGGCCGGCCCCAGGGAGCCACTGTGGCTCTGTGCTGCTCGGGGTTTTCTAGGCCGCCAAACCCTGACGCGGAAGCCACCAGCCTCCCAGGACCAGAGGATCCATCATGGTCAGGATCCCTTACTCTCAAGAGACTGAGCTCTGCCCTGCAGAGTCGGCCCTCCAAGTCATGGCCAGCCTTCACAGTGCCCTCAGTCCTTCTGGATAAGCGACCCATCTGCCCGCTCCCCTCGGTCCTTCCGGATAAACAACCAGTCCACTTGCCTCCCTCAGTCGTTCTGGACAGACAACCAGTCTGTATTCTGTCGGCAGTCCTTCTGCACAGTCTACCCGCTGCCCTGAGTCCATCCAGAGAAGCAGCCTGTCTGCCCGCCGCCCCCGTCCTCTCAAGCTCCCACCTTCTCTAGGGCGGGGTGCTCTGGGCGCTTCCTGCGGGCACACGCCCTGTCCTCCCTGGACCTCCTCAGGGCAGCAAGCGCGGAGTTTGTCTTGCGTTGCACATCACGCTTCTCCCCGAGTGAGATGGTGTGGAACCCCCCTGTGGTTTCTCTGGGGCTCAGGATGGGACCGTGGCCTTTTACACAGCCCTGTACGTGTCTGCGTGGTCTCTACTCCAGCTACTTGCTTTTAAACTTGGCTCCATTCTTCTTACTCTGTACTCTGGTCACGCTGGTGTTCTTTCAGTTTGCAGAACGCGCCAGGGTCTTTCCTGTTCACGTGCTTCTTATGCTGGATCCTCTGCCCAGATGTCCTATTTCCGGTCTCACTTTTGCCAACTCCATCTACCCTCCAGGACTCTGCTTAGAGAAGACTTTCCTGCCCAGCAATCCAAAGTGGTTCTTTCTGTTACGTCCCCCTTTCTGGCATTTGGCCTCATTTTAGAGCAAGTGCTACGTGCTGTGTCCTTCCACAGTGAGATCTTAACCCCCTGGGTCTGTCTTTTTCAGGGCTGGGGGCCTGTGCCCAGCCTGGCATCTGTGAGTGAGTGTGCCTCAAGTTTAATATGTGGGAGAGATTACAGAGCTTTGTCGTCCTCTGTCTGCGTGCTTGGTGGCTGTGTTCTGCAGGGCTCTGTTTTTCGCTAAATTCAGGATTGCACTTATAAGTGTCCATACACCAGTACAGAGTTCATTTCGTATTTCAGGACAGTTAGGCATCATCAATGCAATGCGTAGCATTAGAAAGGACGCTATTTTCACAAACATGCGCAGGAAATGAATCTGACCAGCCTTTATTATGTGTGTAGCATTGCAGCTTTTGAGTGGTTTGCAGATAGTTATTGAGGAAAATGTGTACTAGATATGAGAACAATTGCCCTTTAAACATCACAGCAAAGAAAGGGGGTTCACAAATTGCTCAAGAGAAAAGCGTTGTAATTATGTGTCATCACTCCCATTAAACACAGTCTGTAACAGGTGGAGGGCGTGGAGCTCAGCGTTGGAAATGCCGGGTCACCGTGGCCGTGGCTTCTGCCATTGACACTGGGGCATGGCGCTGGCCTGGACTTGCCAAGAGGAGATGGCGTGCTGCCTTCGGGATTACCTGTGGGCAAGGAAGATGGGAGGGGGTGTGGTCTTCGTCATTGCTTAATTCACCCAAGAGGTGGCTTTCCCATATAGAAGAGGGAAAAGGTTGCGGGGACAGATCACTGTGGCCGTGTGATTCACAGAAGCTGGAGTGAGGACGGCTCTCATCTGTCACTCGGTTTCAACCCACAGGTGACCTCAACACGTGTCCCTGGCGGCTCTGGCTAGATGGCAGCACCCTGGTCCTCCCGCTTCATCTTGGCCTCCTTCTGTCGTCCTCCCGGAGGCGCACTCGCGTGGGTCTCCTGAGTGCTGCTCTCTGGCCTCTCCCTGGCGATGTGACCCACGGGAAGCAGGCTTGTCCACCGAGGGTGTGGCTGTGGACCCCCCAGTGTGGAGTGGCATGCCCTTGGGAAGCTCTGGGTCCAGGACCTGAACAGGACCTGAGACACACCGAGAAGGGGCATGATGCGGTTTGCAAACTGGACCATACGCTGGAGCTTATTTCAAACTAGCTATCTGGATAACCGTTTAGGGTAAGGGCTGTTTAACTCAGGTAGAAAGCGAACCACATTTCCATGACGAAAGAACATCCTGTGTGTGCAAATGATACTTTCTCATTAAACAGATGATGTTAATATTTCATTGTCACTAGCTCTGAACATCTATGAAATATAAATGCAAATTTAGATTTAGATCTCGCATAAACATTCTAATATGCTTTGACTGTTTTCACAAATATCGGTAGGGGACATCATTGCACCGGTGTCCCCCCCACCCACACACAGGGGCTGCCTTTAAAGTGTCAGGGCGCCCTCCCAACTCACACCCTCCCCTGCTCCTTTCCTCTGAGGCCCCGCTTCCAGCTCTGTCCCTTTCCACCTGTGCTGCAGCCCTAGGACATACAGGAAGTCGTTCGGAACAGACGACCTGTTCTGTGTCTGGTTGCCCTGCAAATGCCCACAAATGCCATTAGCTGCGTTCCGGCAAGGGGCGCGGCATTTATCTGTTATCGTTTGGATGAATCAAGGCGCAGTCCTTTCTAACCCATCAGGGGGTTTATTAGTTCAGCTGGTTTGCTGACAGGTGTTTCCTTTAGGATGGCAGGAGGACGAAGACAGCTAGTTCATTTAAAAAAAAAGGGTTGTCCTGAGTGTTCTTGTGACTTAGTATTTCTCTCCCATTTTTGGAGTAACCCTCCCTAGGAAAAGCATCACCTTTATTGTATGTTTCCCATCTGTGATGTATGTTAGTCATTGGAATATTAGCTGTAAGTAAATAAATGATGAATGAATGAATGGATGCATGCGTCCTTTGAAGACACCGCGTTATTTCAGCATAGTGTGAATGTCCCCAAGAGCAGAGTGGGGTGACAGGGCAGCAACCGTGTCTACCAGAGCATTGAGTGTTCAAGTGCCGTATGTTGGAGGCAGTCTTGTTTCCTTTACCCTGTCCTGAGAGGAAAAAGCTAAAATGTCCAACTTCGCATTTGAACTGTTGTCAAGTCAAGGTCTCTGCTATATGATGCTTCTGTCTCGTTACTTAAAATTCCATAGCTGGAAATTAAATACATGAAAACCTGGCTTGTATAAAACAGGTCATAAATGGAAAAGACGTCCCTTTTCTGCTTGTAAGTGAGCTGTATCCACACACATGCACAGGGCTTCTCTTCACATGCAGCCTTGTGCATCAGACGTGGACATTCTGTGGCAGCATCTGGGAATGACCGGCCAGGCTTGATAGGAGTCAGGTCTGTCCTGCTAATTTCACTTGAGAATATTTTTTCTTGCCACACCTGCACCTGAAGGCGCAGCCTGTGGAATGCTACAGGAACGGGAAGACTTCAGATGAAAATATTGGCGAATTGCAGTCATAAAGGAAATTGTGAGTATCCAAGAAAGTTTGAGTCGCAAGAGACTCGCTCCCTCTCCCGAGACGGGCACCGTGTGCAGGGTTGTTTGGGACCTGTCCTGGGCACGTCCAGGGCTTGAGAAAGGTGGGGCACCCTCTGAAGCCAGACCATTCCCTCTAGGCAATAACAGAAAAAGAGACTTTCTTTTTTGCATTTTTATGTTAATATATACTTTAAAATGTGGTTTATACATTTCTTGTGGGAGTAACACTTTTAATTATGTATTATTATTTCTTGTGGCATCCTAGTGGGACTTAAAATTACTGTTCTTTGCTGAGGTTAGGAAATACTAAAAAAAAAAAAAAAACAGGAAAAAACCAAGAGAATGTAAATAGTTTGAAAGCAGTTGAAATGCTCAGGCATATCTTGCTATTCTGCAATTTTATTGAGAAGGCCCTATTATTTTTCGTTAATTTATTTACTTTTTACTGTATGTAATACAACGTGTAATATGTGCATTTTATGTTTTCACCTACATTAATGGTTACTGTACCCACTCTGTTGTGCTGTGGTGTTTAATGAAGACCGGAACCTTTTAGGGATTTAATTAGCATAGCTCTCAAGTGGCACTTAATTTAAATGTTTAAGACTTTTTTGGGGAAAGGAGATACTTCAGCATGCATCTACACATACTAAAGCTTAGATGGTCATTTACGCTCGGTTTTTCAAAAGGCCAGGGTATGTGTTCCACATGTGCTCTGACATCAGCGTGTTTTTTGCCCAAGATGTAGCACAGGAGACAACAGGTTTCTCAGGCGGTATTGAGGTTCCATGAGTGAATCTCTTCCTTAAAAGCTTTAGTTTCCTGGCTTGAAAGAGTCTAATATGAAATTTGCACTGATCAGTGTCAGTTTTCTGAGATCTCTAAGGCAAAACCGAAAGCCCATAACTTTGACTTCTTTTTCGAAGGAGCACATGACAAGCTCAAAGTTCTCTATAATTTGCTCGGCTCTTCGGCACCAGCCTCGGATTTGAGGCCAGAGCCCATGTTCCTCCGTGATCCTGCTGCTGTCTTGCGTGGATGGGGTGCCTTAGTGTCCACAAAGTGTGCCATGCACGTCTGCTCCCACCTCACCCTTAGCACCGTGTGGAGAGGCAGAAACTTCAACTCACTTCACAGGTGAAGCCGCCGAGGCACAGAGAGAGAGTGTACGGGCAGCACCTGTGAGGCAGGGCTGGGTCAGAGCGGGTCCGTTTCATCCACGGAGTGGTGTGTGTCCCTGGCCGTCGGGGGCTGAGATGGAGATGGGTGGGCGTCTCCCATCGCCCGCATCCCCCCTACCCCGCCAGTGACCACCTGCAGGTCTTGATCTTTGCGTCTTATTCTTGTCAGCACCGTAGAGGCTGATTCGACGATAAGTTTTCAGCTCATCTGTTAATGCTGTGTTGTGCCCTATGAAGGAATGTCAGTATCTCATGTTTCCCGATGTGCTTGAGCCTGACTTCTTGGGCATCCCTCGCTCTACAATAGACTGTTCCAGATTTGATAGTTTCCTGCCTTGTCCTTCAGGTTCTTCTCACAGCAAAAAGCTTTCTGAAGCCAATTCCTCCTGTGGCCACCACAATGACTTTAATATTCCTCTTGATGGTGGCTTGAAATTTGAGAACACATAAGCACACCACAAGGATGGTGAGCATTGTGAGGACACAGTAGGTCCAAGGTGTGGCTCTCAGTGACTGGAGCCACCCCGCACGTCTCCCGCGAAAGTGGCTGGTTACCGCGTGGGCCTGTGTGTGTCCGGCCTGGGTCCCCGCGATGCTTTGTGCTCCACGGGTAGTGCCATCCGCGCTGCCTATGGGGGAGGGTTGAATCTACCACCTCACCCGAGTGAGTCACAGGGAGCCTCTGAGCAGAGTCTGGCTAGCCCAGCCATGCTGCTTATGGCCCATGGACTCTGGCGAGCACACCTGGCGGAGCTGGGGGCAAGAGCAGTCCGTTAACCAGGGCTGGGTCTCGGCTGCCCGTGTGGCTGCTGAGTCCATGACTCCTGAGTCCCGGGAGCTGGCCACCAGCAGGGAGCCTGCTCTCCATCCTGTGCCGACCTGGGACCCAGGCAGAGGCCGACCACCAGCACGGCCCTTGACAGGGAGGGCGTCTTCCTCTCTCCTCACAGCCTTCCTCCTTGGCCTTTGTGTCCCAGGCTTCTTCCGAACAGTGTCATGCAAATGAGCCAATTAATGTTTCTAAACCGCCTTCCCACCTCGCTGTGGCTGTGACCGCAGGGGCAGCACGGCCAGTCACGTCCCATTCAGCGGGTCTGCGGCCACGCGAGGGTCTGATGATCCCGACGGGGGGAGACAGTCGCCGAGGCATCTGCTTGGTTAATTTCGAGAGAAGATTTACCAGATGGAGGCTGAAGATTTAAGTGATTAGAAGGTAGTAGATTGGAATACAAATTGGATTAAAAGAAATTAGATTGATATAAATCGAATTGAGTCACAACAGTTTGTGTGGTTGGGACCGAGGGCCGGCGGGTTCCGCGAGAGGCAGATGCTCCGGCGAGAGAGGAATTAGCGTGGCTGTGCGGTCCATCTGCGGAGCTCTGGGCACGGCGCAGGCCCTCGCCCCGCTCCATTTATCAATGCCATCGTGTTAATTAGTACTTCATTCATTAGGTTCCTCGGAGGAGGGACGTCTCGCCCCTCCCCTCTCAGCTCCAGCGATTGTTTTTCTGCCCAGAGCTGGCTGCCGGGCTGAGGATGGGCCAGCCTCTTCCTTGGGTGCACTGCCCTTGGCAGAGTGCAGCGAGCTTGGTGGCACACCCTCTGCGTTCTCTTCCTCTATATAGAGGCATTTGGAGCCTGACGTTAGTGCCCAGGCAGGACTCTTCTGGAAGAGAGTGGCTGTGCAGGTCAGGTCACATGATCACAGATGCCACGCGCTCTGGTTTCCGTAAGGAAGTCACTGGAGTTGTAGGCTTTGCTGAATGGCTCAAATATTGGACATTAATGTTGAGATGTTAATGTTCTCCACCTTGAGGAGGGAAAAACGAGAAAGATTCTGTTCCCGTAATTTTTGTGTTGACAACTCTGCACTTGTTTATTCGTTTACAGAGAGCTGCAGATTACGCTGCTGCCATATACTGTGGTGTACAGTGCTTGGCTCTGAGAGTCAAAAGCAGTTCAGAGAACACCTCCTTTTAAATGCTTGAGCTCACATTGGGTGTGTGGCCCTTGACCAGCCGAGGGGGCCTCAGTCCCCGCCCCTGGCCACCACCGTGAGATGCAGCAGAAGGCGGCTCTGACTCAGATCCCTCTTGCGGGAACTCGGGCCGGGGAGACCCAAAGGCCATCTCACCCCCAAGGCAGCTTGGGGTGTGGCCCCTGCACATTCTCAGCCAGCAGGCACGCGCACCTTCTGGAGATGAGAGCGATGAGCAGAAATGGAACATCGGCTCCAGGACACCGGAAGTCATCATCAAAGGTGGTGCCAAGTCAATCAGAAACCACGGTGCGGGCACACATGGCTGCCTGCCAGACGGCACGCAGGAGGGAGTTCTATTTTAATCCTGCTGAAGGAAGCAGTGGCTTGTGCAAAAGTGCACTCAGTGCTGTGAAATCCTCGGTTTATCCAAGAAAATTGCATGGGCAGTGAGCTCTTCGGGCGATGTGCTGGAATGAGATATAAATAGGGAGATATCGATACAGATATACAGATATAATATAGATGCAGATACAGATGTAGACACAGATGATAGAGACAGAGAGAGATACACATAGACACAGATACAGATGTAGCTATAGATACAGTAGATAGAAATAGAGATGCATATAAATACAGATGTAGATGTAGCTATCAATGCAGATAGGGATACAGATGATATAGATAGACACAGAGACAGAGGCAGAGACAGAAACGGATGAAGATACAGATGATAGAGACAGAGATACAGATGCAGCTATCGATACAGATGATAGAAATAGAGATGTATGTAGATACAGATATAGATGTAGCTGTAGATACAGATAGGGATACAGATGATATAGATAGATACAGAGACAGATACAGATGGTAGAGACAGAGATAGAGATACAGATAGAGACACACATAGACACAGATAGATACAATTGTAGCTATTGATACAGATAAGGATATAAATGATAGAGATACAGAGACAAATACAGATTGATACAGATATAGATGCAGCTAGAGATACAGACATAGTTATGAATACAGAGGAGTACAGATAAATACAGACGATATAGATAGAGAGACAGAGACAGAGACAGATAGATACAGCTGTAGTCACAGATAACATAGATATACAGATATGCAGGCATATAGATACCAAAATAAATACAGATACATTTGATGGAGACAGAGAAGCAGATAGATACAGACATAGATATAGCTGTAGATACAGAGGATATAGATATGGATCTAGGTATAGATATGGAGGCAGAGAGATACAGATGTAGAGACAGTGGTATAGATGATATACATACAGATGGCAGAGACACAGACAATCTATAGATACAGACAAGATATAGACGATATAGATATAGATGGTACACATACATACAGATACGGGTACAGATGACAAAGGGTTAGATTTCATAGCTACAGCTGATAGAGATGCGCATACAGGTTGAGATACAGATTACAGAGGTGGACGCCACTGGTCGTCCTGGCTGACCTGGGCGGCTCCCACATCCTCCCCAGGCCCCAGTCCTGAGTGACTTTTAATCACTCTTAATGCTGACTGAAGAGGCTAAGGCATCTGAGACCCGCCGTCTTCTGCCTCCGAGGAAAGAGCCTGCCTGCAGGAGCTGGGCCTGGAGTCTGTGCGTTCGTTCTGCTCTGCCCTGGGTGTGTCCACGGCCCATACCACCTTCTGCGCAGATGCCAGCACTCTCGCTGGATCCCGGGACTGTGCTGAGCCAGGTCCCAGCAAATCTTAGCAAGGGGGAGGTCGCTGACCTGCAGACCTGCAGGCGGGAGGTAGAAGGCAGAAGTGCTGCGTGGAGGGGCTGGCATGTGTTGCTGCAGTGAGCTGCGACCCTGGAAGCCTTGTGGCCTCACCAGCCCCCCCCCTCGGCACCAGGTGTCATTGTGGGATGGGGGCGGCCTTCCAGCTGACCTCGGCTCAGGGTGGGCTGCCCGCCCGTCTTCTCGGTAGGCATCTGCTCAAAGGAAAGCGGTGCCCGCGGCTCTGAAATCCTGACGAGTCTTTCCAGGAACTCCAGGAACAGAGCAATGAGGAAGGGAAGGGCGGCAGCCTGGAGTTCCAGGCAGGGCACGCGCAGTTCCAGATGGGACTGAGCACCAAAGGGCACCAGACAGGCCCGGGGCTTCCGCCAGAGACACCAGGCTGGGGTCTGGCTGCGACGGTCGATATGGTTTCTGAAGCAATGTGGCACGCATCTACACAAAGATGGCCGAGGTGAAAACGCCCAGGGAGGCCATGACCGAGGGGCCACGCCGGAGAGGCCATGCCTGCAGAGGCCACGCCCGGGGAAGCCACACAGGGGGAGTGCACACCTGGGGAGGACATGTCTGGGAGGCTTCCGTCATCCAGTCAGAGGGTGTTGGAAGATCCAGCATCTAGTTCAGTTGTTTTCATAAAACCCCAAGAATGTTCTGCTTCTCCTCTCAGTTACGATGGAGACTGATGACAGAGTGACCGGGAGCAGCCTTCCTTTCCACAAGCAGGCCAGCCGCCATGCACACAGCTCTGAGGAACGCCAGGCTCAGCTGTTCTTGCCCCTTGAACACAGAACCTCACGGCCACCCAGCTGGTGCCCCCTGTTCTCCTGACCTCTGTGCCCTTCCCACTTCCTTCCAGATGTGCAGTTACTGCTTGTGTTTCCAGCCCCGTCTGCCAGAGTTTGAGGCCGCACGTATTTGACGGCAGTCACAGCTTCCCACTTTTTAACAATGCCGTCCAGTTCTGAGCCGCCGCTCTCCTTGTCTTTCACAAACGCCGCACTCCTCGTGTTTCCTCCCTCGCCTGTTGGCATTTTCCCTTCCCAGTATAATCCAGAATAATCCCGCATGTGCCACTCCTGCTGCTTTGCGACAAGAAGCGTCTTTCAGGGGGTGGCCAGGTGGGCGTGATCCGCGTCCTCGTGGTCATCGCCAGGGAAATGGGGGTGATCTGTTTCACTGGACTCCTCATCTGATAGGCCTACAGTCAGTGGACTCATGGAAGACAGCGTCTTCCAAACTTTTCCAGAAACTGCAGGTGTTTTTGAGAGACCCAAGGAGTGGCATCTCATCCATTACAGTGAAGGATTCCAGCAGACAAAGCCCATTTCAGAACACCCGCGGCGCTCACGTGTGCTGCTCTTCTCCATTTGGCAGGAAAAAGCTCTTGTTTCTCTCTGCACACAGTATCTTTGGACGGAAGACTACCCTTGGTGTTTCTGGCGCAGCTGTGATGTGATCGGGTGGTCACTTTGCCCTGAGACTGAAGACAGTTCTTGAGAGGAAAGTTAATAAGAAAGAGTCTTATTAAGAGACTCCCCTCCAAAAGGCTCCCACAGACTCCATGAATGGACACAAACGAGGAGAAGGCAAATGCTCACGTGGAGAGCCACCAGTAACCAAGGCAGCTTATCATCCTTTTCTGCAAAAGCCACTCCAGAGTGCAGGCTGGGGCCCATTGTCTGCCCAGCCTGACTACAGATGCCGGGTCAAGTCACCAAGAAAAACCGGAGAGAATCTTTTTCTTAAAGAGGTGACAAGTTTATATGTGTTTATTATTTTAGTGCAGTGTCTAAACTGAGGGCCAAATTCAAACTCAGTCATTTTTGCAGGATTCTCAACATGTGAAGACATCCCAAGTTTAAAAGCTATTTGCAGCCCATTCAACATGGCCTCTTTTTCAGCCTCTCTGTACCGCAAACCTCGTTCAAGAGGCTTTTGGTGGAGCAACGCTTTAACACACTCCTGCGAGTGAGCTCAGTGTGGATCCCGCAGATCCTCCCAGGGGAACAGATGCCAGCGCCTCCGTCCGGTGTGGCTGCCTGTGAAGATGCCCATGCACAGAGTGTGGGAGTCAAAGTCACCCTCCACAGCGCCACATCCAGGCCGTGTCCGGCCACCTTTGCGGACCGGCGTCCCCCAAGGTACCAGCCTCAGAGAAGAATCCTTTGCGCAGCGTCAAATAGACGAAGTCGAAGTGGCCGTTCCCACCGCCCAAGAGATCCCCCTTTTCATCTTTGGGGTCACTGTGCTCATCTGTGACTTGGGCCTTTTATGGCAAGAGGTCTAACAATGCCGTCCAGTTCTGAGCCGCCGCTCTCCTTGTCTTTCACAAACGCCTCACTTCTTGTGTTTCCTCCCGCTCCTGTTGGCATTTTCCCTTCCCAGCATAATCCAGAAAAGAGACCCAGTGTCATAAAGATGGAATTTAAATATTTCAAGGAAAATTATGTTGCCTCAAGCGGGAGAAAATAATTTTGTTTTGACCACTTTTTGAAACCGCTGATAAAAGTTAACTTCAGGCAGCGTTCAGCTAATATTCCTGTGGTGGCATTCACCTCGTCGTGTTATTGCGCCCTCACCAGCTCTTGCGTGATACCCTTTAATGCTCGCTAAACTTGTAATGGAAAAACAGCCAGCACATAGCTGCTTCCTCTGTATTAGCCATGCAGGGCTTTTAAGAGTTTCATAATGCAAACTCATCAGTATTGGTGTAACTGGCTTCAGTAAAATAGTTTAGAGGGACATGGAGAGTTAATAGGCATCGATGTTTGCTTTCAAATGACCATGTCTTGGAGAAGGTGGTGCGGTCTCCTTATATCTGTTGACTGTGGCAAGAGAGGTCATGCGAATGAAAGAACCACACATTGCACTGACGCTAATGACAACGGGAGCATCTCTGAACATCTACTGTGTACTCAGCATGTGAAAGAATCCCGTTCAGTCTTCCTAGCATGTGACTGGGTGGGCATAGCTGTGTTTCATAGGTTGGGAAGTTGAGATGCAGACAGGGGACAGGGTAGGAAACATGTCCTCCACCCAGAACAAGAATAAGAGCACTTTCAAGTCAGAGTCAGAGTTCTTCTGTAGACAGAGACGCATATGAGCTGCCAAAGACAAAACCCTTCATTTCTGAAAGGGCTCAGGCCCACATCTGCGTGACACTTTGCATCCAGTTTCTTCAGTCTCATCCCTTCCCTCTATCAGCCGACCCAGGGTGAATGTATCATATTAAAACTATCAAGGGGCAACACCAAGAGGGTCATGTCTTAGCCCAGCTTCTGCAGTGGGTGGATGAGGGTTGCATGCAGACAACCCTATCACCAGCCACTGTGCACGTCCCTTGGACAAAATGTCACCTATGCGCCTGGCCAACCTTTACACCAGCCACTGTGCGCATCCCTTGGACATGATGCAATGCGTGCACTTGGTTTATGCCAAAGGTTGCAAACCTTTTGGTCATGTTTCAGCTATGTTCTCATAGGAAACTACATGGATCATAATGACACTGTTCATTCCATGCTTTGATAATCCCTTGCGTGCTGTGTAGTAAGAGAAGCTTGTCTGCAATTTTAACCGGGGTCGTTGGTTCTCAGTTCAACTTTCTAATACAATATATCAGATTAGGAGAAATATTTCAAGGGTTCTAGGCAAGCTCATAAACCAGATACCTGTCAAAGTGCAGTGCATGTGTGTGATACGTGACAGTGGGCGGAATGGCGTTTGCTTGGCACTGATATTGGGTCCTCTGGCGTCTGCTGTTACTACGATTAGCACTGCTGCGGCCGGATTTTCTGAATCTAGTGCTGAGGAAGCAGGATAGGAGGCCAGCATGCTCCCATGCATGCAGCGTTGGTTTAGGTGGAGGGCCAGTTCACGGTCTTGGGCACCTGGACATCCTAAGCAAACGTCAGTGGTTCTAGAAAGTTAAGCCTGGTTAAACAAGGTCATGAGGAGTTTGGAGACTATCTTACGGCACCCCCTTTTGTACAGCCAGGTGCCTTTTGGACCACATCAAAATATTATAAACATGACAACAGGAAGCTAAATTTCAAAGACACCTTCCTGGAGAAGGGATCGTTTTTGCCGCTGGAAGTCTGCACAAGCCGTGAGCCCCTCCGCTGGGCAGCAGACTGCTGGTGAGGAGCACCTTTGCCCCTGGGGCTGGCCCACCCACGTGGAATCGAATTGGGTGGGCGTCAGGTTATACGTAGGTCCCTTCTGAACGACTGGACAGAGAATTTGTCAAGCAGACAATTAATTTGTTGTTTCTCGGAAGGAAGATCATCCTTAGAATCTTATGGAAACCTTCTAGATTCGTGGTTTCAGAATTCCTTGTCAGTGTCTTGTAGATATTCGCACATCAGCTACTGATTCCAACTCACACACCAGCCCAGTGTCTCCGCGCCCCACTCACGCCCTCTCTCCTTGCTCCTCTGGCCTTTCCCCTCCCCTGCACCCCCTTCCTTCTTCTCCCCTGCACTCCACCCTTCTCTCTGGTCCAGTGCTGTGCGCGCTCTCTCTCTGTCTCTCTCTGTCTCTCTCTGTGTGTCCCGGGTGCTGTGTTCTCTCTGTCAGCCCTTAGTGCCTGCTCAGATCAAATCAGTGGCTTAGTGCTTTTGACACCAGGAAATGGAATCATCTTTTAAAAAGTGATTGACAGTTGGCCAGGTGCAGTGACTCATGTCTGCAACCCTAACGCTTTGGGAGGTCCCGGTTGAGGCCAGGAATTAGAGACCAGCCTGGGCGACATAGTGAGACTTCCTCCCCTGCAAAAAAGAAGAGAATCAACTGAGTGTGGGGGTGTGCTCCTGTAGTCCCAGCTACTCAGGAGGCTGAAGTGAGAGGATTGTTTGACACCCGGAGTTCAAGGCTGCAGTGAGCTATGTTCACACCAAGATACTCAGCCTGGACAACAGAGCAAGACCCAATCTTTAAAACATAAAAAAAGTAATTAAAACTTACCTGATGAGGGCACTGAACAGCATGGAGCGTTGGAGACAAAAATAAACGGGCGAAAGTATTTCAATGCTAATATTTTCAGCAATTTCTGTTCACAGTAGATAAAGACCTGAAATGCAATAGTGAAATTCAGAGAAGAAGTTTTAAGAATCTGCATTTGTTTTCTTTGAAGCTCTTTGAGGAAGGTTGTATTTGATATAAGGAATGACATTTTTACTTTTAAGGTAACCATCATATATCCCGGTTGGTCTTTGGTTGAATGATTTGTAGAACCATGCATTTATTGACATGTGGATAAATTTTACAGACATTTAAAAATAAATTCCAAGTGCTCCACATGGTTTCCTAAAAAGTCTCATAAACAATTGTTAGCTTGTGGAGGGTTTTCTAGGACAGCACATTGAGGCTCGCTCTTTTTGGCGGCAGACACAAGCCCCACCAGGGCCAGCCTTTCTAAGTGGTGTTTTTCCTAAAATGTGAACATTCATCTGAAGTATGCATTTTTAAAGCCCTGCCATGTGCTCACATACTTGGATAGTGACCAGCTCCCCTCTCTTTCGGACATGTCTGTGAAGGTATCATCGAGGCTGGAGGGTGGGGCCCTGTCACAGAACACGAGGTGGGTGCTGTGTACCCCTCCAGGCACTCGACCTGGGGAGGAGAAACAGGGCCGTGAAAGTCTCGGTGATCACCAGGTCCTGTGACTTGCCAGAGGAGGGCCAGAACAAAGGTGAAACAAAACAAAATGTAAAACAGCTGGAGCCTGGCGCTCTGGGCTTTCCAGAAATGGGTAAGCGGGAGGTGCAGCGAAGTCAAGGTCCTTGGCCCACGTGGACCCACCGCCGCGCCCACATGCCCGCCCCACTTCGGCCGTGGGGAAGCACTTCCGCTCTTTGGTGCTCTGGTTTTCCCCCCTGTGTAAAGTGGGCTCTGCGGCAGAGAACTTCTAACCACTCAGCCTTCTGTCTGAGGGTGTGGAGTGTCATGGGGTGGCCTGTCCTAGGATGTGACAGGCTGTAGTGCGACCCCTCACGAGACATGGAAGGTTGTGGGTGGCGCGTCACAGGAAGTGGAAGGTCATAGGATGACCAGTCATAAGAGGTGGAGGGTCATGGGGTGGCCTGTCAAAGGACGTGGACGGTTGCGGGGTGACTCACCACAGGGTGTGGAAGCTCGTAGGGTGATTGGTCACGGGAGGTGGAAGGCCATAGGGTAACTGGCCAAAGGACGTGGGCGGTCGTGGGACGACCCATCACAGGATGTGAAAGGACATGGAAGGTCACAGGGTGACCGGTCACAGGACTGGAAGATCCCAGGGATGCTGCAGAGTGCCACTGTGGATGCAGTTTCCCGAATCAAGGCTGCCCGTCGAGTTGGGCAGGAAGCCCCTTGCCTGGCTGTCACTCAATGACCTTTCAGTTTTAGGACACTGGGAAGCAGGTTAGAGTTTTGTAGAAAGTAAGTTGTATTTTAGGTCTGAATCTTGATGTTTCTAAGCTGGACTTCTTTTTCTTCACACAGCACTGATGTGCTTCCAGAGGAGTGGGAGTTTTATAAATTCGTGCAGGCCGGTGGTCACTTAGGGAATCTCCTGGGGGAGTTTCAGGAAGTCTCCAGTAACCATGCCTGGTCGCATCAAGGGGCCTCTAGAACAAGCCTACGGGTCATCTCACAGCGCTCTCTGAGGATGCACCCCCCCCCACCCCCGGGGCGGAAGTTCCCTGGAATTCAGTCATTGCGAAGAACTCCAGGACAGAAAAGCTGTGAGGCAGATTGGATGGAGATGGAGACAAGGAGTGGTTCATTAAGTTCATTCACTGCCAAGTCCTTCCACTTGTCAGTTAATGTGGACTGCCTTTGCCGTGGCACTGAGACATGTTCCTTTCCGTGGAGGAAATTTCGAATAGGATTTTGACAAAAGATAAGTCAGGAACAACCTTCTTGTGAAACCGGGCTGAAAGCTATCAGTCTGGTCTAGCTAAAACGTATCAAGCAGTGAAACATTACTGTGAGAGTGAGCTTCAGAAAGGAGGAGCTCTTGTCAATGTGGCTAGAGCTTTTGGGCTGCGTTTCGGAAAGACTGTTGGTCATGTTTACAGATGGGAAGTGACATGTTTGTCCTGGGGATCTAGGGACAGGATTTCTCTCAGTCTCTAAACTGACTTGTCAGATCCTGGCGTTGTGATTTCCACCTGGGACAGGCGAGGCCTCACATTGACTGATTTATTTCTGCCACCTCCGTCTTGCCGGGATGCGTCTGCCAGCGCCCCTGCTCGCACGGGGCTAACGTACCTCACTCCAGGAGGTGTCTCTGGCACATCCGGATGGGAGCGATCGGAGAGAATCTCCCTATCCTGAATTTACTCACATAATTTGGGGCGATATGTTTTGTTACAACAAACACAATGATTATGAACAAGAACACAAGGTTACACGCATTTTTAAGATCAAGACCAGCAGACACTGGCTGCATAGACGTTTTTCCGGAGGAAGTGCATTTCACACGCTGTCCCTCATTTGCCAAGAATTTCTTCTGCCCCCAGAAAGGTCAGAAAACTCTGCAGTGTTTTGCTTGACCTGGAGGGACAAACAGGCGATGGGGCTCTCCAGTGTGTGGATGAAAAGTCAGACTTGGTTCAAGGAAATGCTATGCTCCCACTCAGCCTCACTCGTAGTGAGGCAGGAGCGTTGTACTTTGAAACACTTGGAGTTAAACCAACAGGTTTTCTCTTGGTGCTTTCTTCTCCTTTTTAAAATTATGTCATTAAAATAACTTCCCGAAAGCGAAAGTTCTGTGGCATTCACTGCCAGTGAGTCGTTAGTGACCAAATAAAACTACTTAACTGCATTCATGAATTACAATTTCTACTTCACCTTCAAATAATTTGAAATGCTAATAAACTGCCCAACTTTTAAAAAGCTAAACATTTTACCAAAATCATTGAGAATCTCCGAGAAGCAGAAAGGATGTGCTATGGGAACCTGGGGCATAGACTGTTACTCAGCGGGGAAGCTGCGTCGGGGTGACCAGTGTGGTGCCAGGAAGGCTGGCATCCAGGCGGCCTAAGCCAGGCCAAGTTGCCGCTTCCCAGGCCTCTTCAGGGTGGTTTCTGATGCATCCAGCTCACTGTGGAGACTGAGACTGTATTTTTAAGAACTAACCCAGGGCTCACTTTGGCAGTTCATGTACTAAAATTGGAACAATACAGAGAAGATCAGCATGGCCCCTGGGAGGGTGGCAAGCAACTTCATGAGAGGTTAGAAAATCTCCAGATGTCTACCCATGCTGCCGCATGAAACAGGACTTCATTCCTTGATGATGCTGAATGACCTTTCACCCTCAGGATAGACCACATTTTATCAATCATTTGTCATCATCCATCCAGTGGATGATGTCAGTACAGTTCTCTGAGTGTTCATGGGGCGGGCGAGCTGGACTCGAAATCTTGTGACTCAACAGTTGAGATGGTGTGTCTCTTTCTCTTTTACGTCTATCATCTTCTATTTTATTTGGTGCGTGCTAGTGTACTCCAGTCCTATCCGGGCACTATCCAGGGCAGCATTAGGTAGGGAAGGACTTGGTGCAGCCAGTGGTGCCCCGGCCCCGTGGGCGACTGACTCGCTGCCTTTTACCAGCGGGACGGTGTGTGCGGGTGGGAGAGTGCAGATCGCTGCCTTGCCGAGTAGGAAGGAGAGGCCGACCGCTCAACGGTTGATGCAGCGTGCCTCGTGCCTGTCGCACGGAAAGCCACAGATGGTTCTGGATGGATGGGAGGATCTGAGTCTGTGGCTGTGTCTCCAGGCCTTTGGATTGGAGAATGTTTTTTTCTTTTTGTTCCTTTTTGCATTTTATTTACTTTGGATTCAGGGCGTGCACGCGCAGGTTTGTTACATGGGGGTCTTGACGATGAGGTGGAACTTTTGTTGAACGTGTCACCCCAGTAGTGAACGTGGCATTCCGGGGGTAGTTTTTCAACCCTTGGCCCTCTGATTCCCGCTTTTCGGACTCCCAGGGTCTGTCGTTCCACCCCTGTGCCTGTGTGCACCTAGCTTCTAGCGCCCACTTACGGGTAAGCGCATGTGGCGCTTGGGTTTCTGTTTTGTGTTTGTTGGCTTGGAAGAGTGGCCTCCAGCTGCATCCACATTGCTGCAAAGGACATGATGTCATTCTTTCTTATGCCTGCGCAGTATTCTGTCTTATGTGCGTACATCTTTTTCCAGTCCACTATTGATGGGCACTTAGGTTGGTTCCATGTCTTTACTGTTGTGAACGGTGCGGCAGTAAATGCACGTGCAGGACTTTCTAGTAGAATGGTTCATGTTCCTTTGGGAGTATACCCAGGAATGGGGTGCTGAGTCAAGTGATAATTCGATTTCAAGTTCTCGGAGGAATCTCCAAAATGCTTTTGGCAGGAGCTGCTCTAGCTTGCATTTCCACCAACAACGTATGAGTGTTCTCTTTTCTTCTCAACCTCATCAACGTCCTTTATTTCTTTGGCTTTTTAATAATAGCCATTCTGACTGGTGTGAGATGGTATCTCACTGTAGTTTTGATTTGCATTTCTCTGATGACTAATGGTGTTGAGCATTTTTTCTTATGTTTGTTGGCCACTTGTGTGTTTTTTCTAGAAGTGTCTGATCATGCCCTTTGCCCACTTGTAATGGGGTTATTTTTTTCCTGTAGATTTGAGTTCCTTATAGACTCTGAATATTAGGCATTTGTCGGGTGAATAGTTTGCAAATATTTCCGTCTATTCTGTAGGCTGTCTGTTTACTCTGTCAATTGTTTCTTTTGCTGTGCAGAAGCTCTTTAATTAGGTCCCAATTGTCAATTTTAATTTTTGCTGTGTTTGCTCTTGAGGGCTTAATTTTAAATTCTTTGCCAAGTCAGTGTCTAGAAAAGTGTGCTTCCTGGGTTTCCTTTTAGGATGTTTGTAGCTCGAGGTCCTGGTTTAAGTCTTTAATTCATCTTGAGTTAATTTTTGTATGTTAATGAGAGGCAGGGCTGCAGCTTTATCCTTCTGCATGTGGTCAGCTACTTTTCCCAGCACCACTTACTTAATAGGGTGACCTTTCCCCATGGTTTATTTTTGTCAGCTTTGTTGATCAGTTGGCTGCAGGTGAGTGTCGCCATTTCTGTGTTCTGTATTCAGCTCTGTTGGTCTCTGTGTCTATTTTTGTACCAGTACCATTCTGCTTTGGTTACTGTAACCTTGTAGTAAAGTTTGAAGTCAGGTAATGTGATGTCTCTGGCTTTGTTGTTTGTGCTTAGGATATCTTTGGCTATTTGGGTTCTTTTTTGGTTTCATATGGATTTTAGAATTTTTTTTCTTTTTCTGTGAAAATTACACTAATAATTTGATGGAGATTTAATTGAATCTACAGATGGCTTTGGGCGGTATGGACATTTTAATGATATTGAGCCACCCAATCCATGAACATGGAATGGTTTTCATTTGTTTGTGTCATCTTTGATTTCTTCCAGCAGTGTTTTGTAGTCCTCATTTAGAGACTTTCCACCTCATTGGTTAGGTATATCCCAGATATTTTTTCTATGGCTATTGTAAATGGGATTGTGTTTTTGATTTGGTTCTCAGCTTGAATGTTTCATAGAAATGCTACTGGTTTTTGGACACTGATTTTTTTTTTTTTTTAATCCTGAAATCTTTTGGAGGTTATTTATCAGATTTGAAAGCATTTGATGGAATAGTTATGGTTTTCTAGGTAAAGAATCATATTATCTGGGAAGAGAGATCATTTGACTTCCTTTTTTCTTAGTTGGATATATTTATTTATTTGTCTTGCCTGATTGCTCTGACTGAAATTCAGTACTATGTTGAATTGGAGTGGTGAGAGTGGACATCCTTGTCTTGTTCCACTTCTTAAGGGGAATGCTTCCAACGTTTGTCCACTCAGTATGATGTTGGCTATGGATTTGCTATCGATGGATCTTATTATTTTTGAGTTATGTTCCTTTGGTGTCTAGGCTGTTGAGGGTTTTCATCATGAAGGGACATTAGATTTTATCAAATATTTTTTCTACATCTATGGAAATGATCAGATGGTTTTTGCTTTTAATTCTGTTTATCTGGTGAATCATATTTATTGATTTGCATATGTTGAACCATCCTTGCATCTTAGGAATAAAGCTGACTTGATCATGGTGGATTATCTTTTGATGTACTGCTGGATGTGATTTGCTAGAATTCTGTTGAAGATTTGCATCTATGTTCACCAGGGATATGGCCTGTCATTTTGTTATTGCTGTTGTGTCTTTGGCATATTTTGGTATCAGGATGATGTTGGTTTTGCAAAATAAGTTAGGGAGGAATCCTTCTTTCTTCATTGTTTGTAATGGTATCAGTAAGATTAGTACCAGATCTTCATTGTATGTTTGACAGAATTCAGCTGTGACTTTGTCTGGTCCGGGGCTTATTTTGGTTGACAGGTTTTTAAAAAATTATTACTGATGCAATTTTGTGATTCACTATTAGTCTGTTCGGGGTTTCTATATCTTCCTATTTTAAGCTTGGAAGGTTGTGTGCTGCCAGGAATTTATTCATTTCCCTAGGCTTTCTAGTTCACATGTATAGAGATGTTTGTAGTGTTCTCTGAGAATTTTTTATATTTCTGTAGGATTGGTTGTAATGTGCCAATGTGTCATTTCTGATAGTGTTTATTTAAATCTTCTTTTTTTTAAAATCTAGGTAGTGGTCTGTTTATCTTGTTTATGCCTTCAAAGAACCACCTTTTCATGTTGTCAATTGTTTGTAGGGCTTGTTTGGTCTCACATTTATTTAGTTCAGCTCTGACATTGGTGTTATTTTCTTCTGCTAGCTTTGTGTTTCATTTGTTCTTGTTTTTCTAATTTGTTTAGAGACAACGTTAGGTTGTTTATTTGAGATCTTTCTATCTTCTTGATGTGAGTATTTTGCTGTAAACTTTCCTCTAACAATGCTTTTGCACCATCCCAGAGGTTTTAGTATGTTGTGTATTTATTTTCATTTGTTTCAAGGAATATTTTTTATTTCTATCTTGATTTTGTTGTTTACCCAAAAGTTATTCAGGAGCAAGATGTTTAGTTTCCATGTATTTGTGTCATTTTTGAGAGTTCCCCTTGGTCTTGAGTCCTACTTTTAATCTGCCTTGCTCTGCAAAGATACTTGGCATGATTTTTATTTTTTAAAATGTATTGACTCATGCTTTATGGCCAAGCATATGGTCAACCTTAGAATATGTTCCATGTGCCAGTGAGAAGAATGCATATTCTGTGATCGTTGGGTGGAGTGTTCTGTAGATGACTATTAGGCCCAATGGTCAGATGTTGAACGTATGTCTAGAATTTTTTGGTTAATTTCTGCCTAAATGATTTGTCTAATGCTGTCAATAATGTGCTGAAATCCCGCACTGTAATTGTGTGGCTATCTAAGTCTTGCCTTAGGTAGTAGTATAATTGTTTAATAAATCTGGGTATTCCACTGTTAGGTGCATATATATTAGGTTAGTTAAATCTTCTTGTTGAATTGAACTCTTTACCATTATGTATGCCCTTTTTTTTTTTAACTGTAGTTGGTTCAGAGTATGCTTTATCTGTTACAGGGATAGCTATCCCTTCTCTTTTTTGTTTTCCATTTTCATAATTGATTTGTTTGCATCTCTTTACCTTTGGTCTATGGGTCTCATTAGATGTGAGATGGGTTTTCTGAAGTCAGCAGAAGGATAGGTTTTTTTTTGTTTTCACCCAGTTTACCACTGTGTTTATTTAAAGTGGGGCATATAGACCATTGACATTCAAGGTAAATATTCACGTGTGCGGTTTTGTTCCTGGTTTGGTGTTATTAGCTAGTCACTTTGTAGTCTCAATTGTGTAATTACTTTATAGGGTCTGTGGTTTACTTGTGCTTTTATGTAGCAAGTCTCATTCTTTGGTTTCCAGGTTTAGAACTTGATATAAGCATCTCTTGTAGTGGTGGTCTGGTGGTGACAAATTCCCTTAGCAATTGCGTATCTGGAAAAGCCTTTATTTCTCCTTTGTTTATGATGCTTAGTTTGGTGGGACTAGAACGTCTTAGTTGTCATTTCGTTTCTTTAAGAATGCTTAAAATGGGTGATGATCTCTTCTGGGAAGTCCGCTGTAAGTGTGATGGATATCCCTTTATAGGTGGTCTGGCTCTTTTCTCTATTGCCTTTAAGAAGTTTTTCTTTCATGTTGACCTTGGATCATCTTGTATAGTATCTCACAGGAGTTCTTGGATTTTCTTGTATCTGTGTGTTGCCTTCTCTTGCAAGACTAGGGAAATTTTCCTGAACTATGTCCTCAAATATGTCTTCCAAGTTGCTTCCTTTCTCTTTTTCTCTTTCAGTAATGTCAGTTAGTTGTAAGTTTTGTCCCTTTACAAAATACCAATTCCTCAAAGGTTTTATTCATTAAAAAAAAAGTTTTCTTTATTTTTATGACTAGGTTGATTAGAAGGATCAGTTTTCAGTCTCTGAAATTCTTTCTTCTGCTTGGTCTAGTCTGTGGTTAAGGCTGGCAACGGTATTTTGAAATTCCTGTTTGAATTCTTCAATTCTATAAATTCAGGTTGGGCCTTGCTTAGTAGAGCTATGTCAGCTTTCAAATTGTGAATTGTTTTCCTAGTTTCTTGGCATTTCTATTTTCTGTTGGGTCTCATTGAGTTTCTCTGTCATCTGGATTCTGAATTCTCTGACACTTTGAATCTTTCTTGCTGGTCATTTCATTTGGACATTTCATTGCCGGGGAGTTGATGTGATCCTTTGAAGGTGATGAAACTCTTTTTATTGCTTAAGTTACTGCACTGATTCCTTCTCATCTGGGGAAGTTGACTTTTTTTTTGCATTTTTTTAATCATTAGGATGTGGCCTTTTGATTTTTCCTTCTTTTTTCTCTTGTGGGGATGTCTGTGGTGTGTTGTGTTTGGTCAACTGACTTTACTCTGGGATACTTTCAGAGGGCCACGGTTCCTTGGTTGCAGACAAGTATGTGTGGTGACGGTTTCGGTATTGCTGGTTGAAGCGGTGTGCTTTTGTTTGGTGGTACAGTTTAGGCTGCAGTCAGTCAATGGCGCCTTTCTGGCTCACTCTGCGTCCCGGGGGCCAATCTCTGCCATTCCCATCTGCACCCCTTTTGGTGTGCCCAGCCTTTTCGTGGGATGCCCCAGCAGGCCCTGCTGTTCCCCTTTCCACTTTGCACTCCCCATCAACGTGGCCACTCCTTCCGAGGAGCCCTGGTGCATGGTGCCCTCCTCAGCTCTTTTCTTCTGTGGTTGGATGGTAGGAGTCTGCTAACTGGGCTTCAACACACTGAGCCGTCAGGGAGGATGTCCACTGTACTGCGACACTGCTTCTGAGAGTGTGCTTGCCACTGGCTTGCAAACTGTGATTAACCACGCCTATTTAGATGTATTGGGGTCTTGTTTGTGTAGGACTTTTAAAAACAATTGTTACTTCTAAATTCTGTACATTTCTCGTCGGCCTTAGGGCCCCAGTGCTCATGAGTGTGACCTCTGCTACTGGGATGGGCGCTGCGGGTCCCTTCTGCTCTTTGTAGGGCTCTGCCTGCACACTGTCAGCCACTCCTTTGCTTTGGGTGTCTAACGAACACTTTCGTGCATGCATTCCGCTTCGAATCTGCTTTGCTAAAAATGGTGGCCAGCAGCCTTTAAACGTTACTCTTCTTCAGAAAAGTGAAAGTTCGTTGACGACCAAATTGAATCCCCTTCAATGAATTAAAATACCTATTTTCAATTAATATTGAAGAAGGGAAAAACTGGAATAACATGGAAAAGTGCATATTGCTCCTGTTTGCTGAATGGAAGTTGAACAAGTTAGGGGCTTGTTTTGAAGTTATAGGAGTAGCTTTTAAGACGCTCTTACCACGAGCATCATCATGCCATCCTTCCCTCAGCATCCCCTTTGATTTGCAGCAGCCGGGAGGGCATATGTGTGAATGCTGCCCATTGGCACCCTGTAAGTTACGAATGCTCCAAACGACTCATCTTGCAAGATTCTGGCTTGAAGATTCCAGCAGGCCCCTCTCTTGCTGTTTCTAGCCCCCACTGCCCCTCTCTCATCGCACACACTCAGAAGCCATCAGTGCCACCTCTTTCCTTCTGTTGTATCTGGCGATGTCCCAAGTTCCGTCAAGTATTTATTTTGTCATATGCCGTGTGTCTTCCTCCTTCTTTTCTATCTGAGTCATCACTTCCCAAGGTCATATTTTTAAATCTTTCTCTGGACTTTTAAAGTGACTCTCAGCTGTATTTGTGCCTCCATTGTTATTAATACTGCAGACCCCAAGGAACTTTCGAATACACAGACAGTCCTGTCATTGCCCCCTCGAAGTCTGTGAGCTGCGTAGCATGAAGGTGACACTCCGTGGGTATCCAAAGCCCTTTGGCCTCAGGCTCCAAGACCGCCTTCTCCCTTTTCTGCCACATCTCCTTCCTTCCTCACTGTGACTGGACCACGTATGCACGCTCACGTCTCTGGTTTTGCTCATGGTGTGCTTCAGCCTGAGTGCCTTTTCCCCCTCCTTGGCATTTTTGCATTCTTTACAGCTCCATTTGAATGCCTCTTACTCTACTCAAGATAGGGTTGTTTTTACTTTGCATGCATTACATGTCTTATACACCTCTGTGCAATACTTATTCATGTAACATAGAGATTTGTTCTTGAATGCCTCAGTCAGAACCATCCGGGTTCAAATCCCGCCTCAATGGCTTACGTCCTTCACACCTGACAGTGATGTCATTTCCTCTGCCGTGTCTGCAAGCTAGGTATACATAAGCAACTCATAACTCTGCTTCTACAGGCTAGGCATCATCCATGAGGCACCACACACCACACGTCTCCTTCTGTCATGTCTGCAGGCTAGGCATACAGAAGGCACTGCTTAACTCCTCTGCCTGCGTGCTGTCTTTAGGACAGGTATACGTAAGGCACGGTGCAACTCCTCTCCTTCTGCTGTCTCTGCAGGCTGGGCAAACAGCAGGCACCGCCTGACTCCTCTCCCCCTGGGCTGTCTTTAGGACGGGCACACATAAGGCACTGCGCGACTCCTCTTCCTCTGTCCTGTCTTTGGGCTAGGTATACGTAAGGCGCTCAGCGCTGCGCTGGGTGTGCACAAGGCGCGCTAACCCTCTCGCCCTGTCGCCCGCAGGATCGCGCCTTCGTCAGGAGGACTCGCCGCCGCGCATCGTGGAGCACCCCTCCGACGTGATCGTGTCCAAGGGTGAGCCCACCACGCTGAACTGCAAGGCCGAGGGCCGGCCGGCGCCCACCATCGAGTGGTACCGCGATGGCGAGCGCGTGGAGACGGACAAGGACGACCCGCGCTCGCACCGCATGCTGCTGCCCAGCGGCTCGCTGTTCTTCCTGCGCATCGTGCACGGGCGCCGCAGCAAGCCGGACGAGGGCAGCTACGTGTGCGTGGCCAGGAACTACCTGGGCGAGGCGGCCAGCCGGAACGCGTCCCTGGAGGTGGCATGTGAGTGTCTGCGCGTGCGTGGCGGTTGCGAGGTGTCTGAGGGGACAGAGGTTGCAGGCGCTGCGTGGCCGGGGGTGGGGTCAGAGCTCGGCCGCCGGGCGTCCGGTGGGAGTCCGGTGGGAGTCGGCGCCACGTCGTGGTGGCTGTGCGTCCTCATGTGGAAGAGGGCTGCGGTGATGCTCTTCCTGCTGTGTACTTGAAGCCGAGTGGCCACGTCGTCCAGTGTGTTGGGAGGGAAACTTGTGCCTACCGTGGCATCAAGCGCAGACACACCCCTGGTACCTGCTCATGTCCAGGAACTGTGGCTTATACGTGTGCACATCTGTATGGATTGGCCTATATGACTAGCCTTGGCCGGCAGCTTCCCGAAGGACACATTGTTTCCTCTGGGTTCCAGGAACTCACTCCCTTCCAGGCCGAATTCAGGACCACCTAGGTCTGCAGGAAGAAGCCCCCAGTGGCAGTAGTTACCCTTGCTTTATGGTGGAGCTCCCTGCAGGAGGGCCCTCATTGCCACTCGGTCCTGTGGGTCCCCAGAGCCAAGGCCTCCCTGCCCTTGGCACAGCGTGCATTTCTATTCACAAGTAGCCCAAGCCGCAGGTTACGTTGAGGTCTCGGTGTTTTGTTTCTGTTGGAACACTGACTCCATACCTTCATAGGTCATTTTCTAGAACAAATTTAAAAAGAAGATAGTTTGTTTTCTGACCTACAGGTGAGGATCTGGGGTCCTCATCCACACAATACCGCGAAATTGTGACATTATCTATTTTGAGGAGAGACTGTTTCTAGAATGAACTGTGATTGAGAAGGCAATGCTTGTGCCGCCTCCGCGTCTGTGATCTTCAGCCTCCTGGCTGTAAGCAGGGCCTCCACGACCAGAGGGTGAGCCTTCGGGGATGCCTGCCTTATGTGTGCGAGGAGGGGGCACGTGGGGGGAGCAACTGGGGGCTCAGCGCTGGCTCTGGGCGAGGCAGTCGTGCAACGGCTGGCTACTGCAGCTACCCCAGGGGAGGTTCCCCCCACAAGCGTCCTGTCTTCCATTGTGGTTTCTCGAGGAAGCCTGGCACCCGCTGAGATGCAGCCCCAGCAGGGAAGGCCTGCAGCATCCCGGGGCCTGTGTCCGTGGCTTGCAAAGAACCTCAGGACATGAACGGCAGAGCTAGCTAACAGGGCCGTTTTGCACGGGACACCAAGCCACTTCATTTTATAAAGTGGTGCTTCAAAAAGCACTTACACGAGAGGCTGTTTGGTGGGGTTTGGGATATACACACACGACTTCGAGATGCAAATGTCCCCAGTGTTCCGTTTCTATTTTGAAAGATCTCATTCTGGAACTTTTCAAACATGTGGTTTGACTTCTTTCCCACCGGTCCCTTTGTGGTAAATATGGCGGGCGCTGCTCTCCCCTTCCGTAGATGAAGGAAGGGGAGCCCATGACTGCTGCGCGGCTGAGATCCAGGCCGCAAGTCCACGGGCGATCCTAGCCCAGACCCCGAGTCCTCATTGACTCTCAGGGCATTTCTTCATGTTTGAGGAAACACTCCTTCAAATGAAATCTGTTTAAATAAATAAATGAAATGAAAAGCACAGATTTTAAATACATGGAAATTATTGAAAATTAAGAACTTTTAATTCTTCACAATGGAAATTATTAAGATTAAGAACTTTTAATTCTTAGATTAATTCTTTTATCTAATCAGCAGCAAATAGCTAGTGTAAATCTTTAACACAATTTTACTTCTCAAAAGTGGAGTGTATCTACATCGACCAGGCATTTTATCGTTGGGCAGTTATAAGCTTGTTTCTTTTTTCCTGAGCCTTAGCTGTTTTAAAATTGCTCCCAGCACACATGTATCTTTCATTGTTATTTTCCCTCAAAGGATTGCTTCTTTTCCTAATTGCATCATCAATAATTAATGGAACTATTTGAGGAGGAAACTTTCAAACCGTGGTTTTTGTGTGTGTGATGTGACAGCAACTTTTTTACTTTGAAATAAAAGGGTGTAAGAGATGCTCGGCTTACTTACAACCCAGAGAGGAAAACAAGGCCTCCAAATCGGACTCAGCGAGTGCGTGCCCGTCTTCTCATGCCAGGTGGACAGCTCGTCCCACTTGAAGCTGCAGGGGGTCCTGTGGGGTCCAGAATCTGTCTGCGCGTCTCTTCCCACAAGCTCACTGGGCCCCGTCCTCCCTGGGATTTCCGTGGGACAACTTAATATGGACAGTTGGGTCAAGCGTAGCGATCACTGATACTTATTGATAGCGAAGGTATTCTAAAACAGGAGAGGAACAGCTGCAGCTGATAAGAATCTGGCTTCCATGTTTTAGATATGCAGCATAAGTACTCGGTCATGGTACGGCCACACTGTTTCTTACAGAATGTCGATATTTTCTGGGAGAGGCGTGAAGGTCTAGCCATGAAGAAGACCCATCCCAGTCTATCCTCAAAGAGCTGGTGACCCAGTCGGGGTGACGAGTGTGTAAATAAACAGTTGCCATCGTAGACAAAGGGCAAAGCCTGCCACAGAGGTGTGTGAAAGACCATGGGAGCCCACGGGGGAGAACATGGCTCCTGCCTAGATGGGTGAGTTTGAGAATGGATTCTGAGAGCTTTGAGGGCCAGGAGGACCATCCCAGGTGGAAATCCAGGTGTGGACCGCCCGGGAGCAAGGGTGGAGGCCCCCAGCAGCACCAGGCACTGCAGAATCGCAGGTGGCTGAGCTGAGATGGGGTCTGCTGAGTCAAATCTGCACTCTTTTGTTCTGGGAAGTCTTTGACAGAGCATTGAAGCCTGCCTGAAGGGATGGGTAGAGTCGGAGAGCGCTAAGTGTGGTCAGACAACTCAGAAAAGAGCTGATGCCTGATTCTAAACTGAAAATCACAATGAAGATCGAAAGGAGGAAGTGACTTGAGATGTGTTTGGGCACTGTCACTCCTGTCACTCCATGGTCAACTTGGGGTGTACGAGGTGATCACCAGGCGAGGCTGCATGGCTGGGTATACAGTGCTGGCCTCTGTGGGAGCAGTGCAGGAGCAACACGCCCAGGCAATGACAGGGAAGCAAAACTGGCTGTGTGGTTGGATGGGCCGAGGGCATCAAGCTGAAAGACCTTGGGTTGCGTTAAGGAAGCAGCTCCTGGAATGGGCAGATGAGGTCTCACCAGATGGAAGCTCCAGAGTGGTCAGGAGTCGGGAGCCAGGCAGGCTGGATGCTGGGAGCGCTGGTCAGGCTGAGACACCCCAGAGTTAGTGGGTGTGGGAAAGGACACAGGGCCCTACCGGAGACTCAGGTCTGAGGCAGAGTCAGGATGTGGGCAGCAGCACGACAAGAAAGACCCCTGGATACGCTCGAGAGTGAGAAAGGTGGTTGGGCCAGAGCTGATGCCCTGTGGGGGTCCCAGAAGCAGTCCCTGCGCGTTCCAGAGAGGGGACAGGGCACAGCCGTGGAGGAGGGAGCCATGGCAGGCTGGGAGCGGCAAGGCACTGACTCCGCCCTCTCCAGAAGGCAGCTCTGAGTCGGGTGTGGGCATGGGGCAGGCACCACGGCTCGCTGGCCTCTGGGACTTGCTGACCCTTCGCTGGGGGTGGGGCTTGTGCCCGGCATCAGGGAATGTTCAGGGGCCTCTGTGGCCTTTGCCCATGAGATGCCGGTGAGATCCCTCACCCTGCTGTGACAGCCAGCAGTGTCTCCAGTTGCTTGGGAACGTCCCTCTAGAAGACAAAGTCAGTGAAAAGCCACTGCCCTGGGTGTGTCTGACAGCCAAGAGGGATGGATAAGTCGCCACAAAGCATGTGACAACTTTTATCATGAAATGATTCCGATTAAATAGATGGAAAAATGTTGCCTATTTTAGTTTCACCTTGGTTTTCCTTTTAATTTAAAATGTTGTGTTTTGCTGCAATATGACAAAATTTTGTTGAAAACAGTTTGTCTTGACAGTGTGCATGAAAGTCAGCTGGTCTGCAGCAGAGAATACACTTAGTCAGTCTTTTCTCTCCCTTCAATATGTGCTTCTGTTTTATGTCGTGGTACAGGGTGGAGGAAAACATCCAGAACCAATCAGTGCCGTGGAGACTTGAGTTCCCACACATTTGCCTTTCACTTGTTTATTTTAAAAAATCTTGGTTAGGAAAACAAATGTCCAGAAAGTGCCTTGGCGTCACTTGAAATCAACAAAAAGCCTTAGGCCTAAGGGATTTTTGAATGGTTGGAAAACAGAATAAAGAGTCCATGAGAAAAAGACCCGGCATCGAGGAGGGAACATACAGCAGGACAGCCTGGCACGGGGTGCAGCTGGGGTCAGTTCCGAACTTGGGTGCTTCCTGGATAGGGAACGGAGTGCGAAGTCTCCTACAGGTAACAAGGGAAGGAGTGCCAGGTCTTCTCCTGGGTGATGAGGAAGGAGAGCTGGCTTCTCTCCATGGTGCTGGGGCGAGGTGTGCAGGGTCCTCTCTGTGGTGCTGAGTGAGGAGTGCAGGGTCCTTGGAGACCACGGTCCTGGGGGTGCGTTCGAGGTGGCGGGAGCCCTGGGAGCAGCTGCAGCCCCAGGTGGTGCGTCTGTGACAGCAGCTTGATCTATCGACCAGGGCGAGGGGGGTTCTGGCCTAAATGAACGTTCATGAAAAATTGATGAAGTCCCAGATGATTTTTTCCGTTTCCTTCTCTCACCACGAGGCCTTTGCTGAACGGGAAGGTGGAACGAGGCGCTGCACGTGTCTGTGGTAGCAAGGCTGTGGATCAGAGGTCAGGGGTCCTATCGAAAGCGGTCTGTCTGTCTTTCTTTTCTTCTAAAACCAACCCTAGAACTCTCCAGACTTGCTGTTTACCTGTGCTTTGATGAATAACGGCCAACTGTGCAAAACTCGGCTTTGGATGCAACCACAGAGAGAGAACTGATGCGATTCCCAATTCAGTTGGGAGACCAGAAATAGATCGGGTTCCTTGAGTGCAGGATGATTCTTCCTTTTCTTTTCTCTCCTGTTTTTTGTGTCTTCATGTGTCAAGACTCATGCTTCAGGAAAGTCATTTAGAGCAGGAAAAGGTCTTGCATTATTTATGGGTCACAGATTGCTAGACTAGCAAAGCTACGGAACATGCTGCAAACACAATGATCCTGTTTGCTTTTAATCCAAAATAAAATGGATGGTTTATCTGTACAAGGAAGTGAGGTTAGAGGCGCAGAGTGACTTTGGCAGGAGAGGGCACAGGTTGCAATAAAAACAAGCACGACGGAAATAGTTTATTTGATATCTTCAAGTTTGTAGGTATGTCCATTCTTGCATTTTATCTCATTTTCCCTATAAATGAATCTGGTTGAGGCAAAATACCTTTCTCATCTTTATAAAGACACAGGCTAATTAAGTTGCACAAAGTCTATGCCACGGAGAATTTTTTAAATTGCCTTATTGGTATATAATTCACACACCCTATCATTTGCCCATTTAAAGTATATGATTCAATGTTTTCCAGTGTATTCACTGGGCTGTGCAACCAACACCACAGTCTAATTTGGAACATTTCCATCACGTGTAAAAGAAACTGTCACTGGGGCAGTCAGGTCTCTATCTTCCTGGACTCTCCCGCTCAGCCCTGAGTAAATATGAACCCACTCTCCGCAGCTAAACGCCTGCCCATTCTGGACACTTCATATGGTGGAATCCTGCCGTATATGGTCTTTTGCGCCCAGCTTCTTCCCTTTGTGTTAATGTTTCAAGGGTCATCGTTGAAGCACATGCCAGCCCTTCATTCCTCCGTGGTTGCTGAATAATGGAGCGTTGCGGTGTATGTCGTGGCGTCATATGCCGTGTTTCGTTCATTCAGGCCGTTCCCACTTTTGTCTATTGTGAATAAGGCTGCTGTGAACATTTTTGTACAAGTTTCTGGGTAGACATATGGTTTCATTTGCGTATTCTCCTGAGTGTATGCCTAAGAGAAGATCTGGTGAGTCCTGGGGTGACTCTGTTTAAGTTTTTGAGGAATTTATGTGCAGTTTTTAAGTGTAGACTAAATGATGTTTATTAATGCTATTGAATTAACTTGTATCCAACTCCACCGTTAGTATTAGGCATAGTCATGAAATATTTCTAATATTTAATAAATATTATTGAGTGACTGTTATGTTAGACTTCCTGTGTCATGTGTCCATAACTTAAGAAAAGATACAATAATTTAAAAATAAAGCAATTGGTTCTGTGGAGACACTGAATGGCCACAGAGTTTCTAATCAATCCTTGAGTCACTTGTCCTAGACGTCTGTAACTCTGGTCCCATTAAGTTGGGAGTCCTGCTGTTCGAGTCTTATCGTTACTTTCCTGAAAGCAGGAGGTTTTCTGTCTTCTCAGGGGCTCCCTGCACCCTTTCTGGGAATAACTGACATTACTCTCCCAATCCAGGAAATCTTAAGGCTCCCTTCCAAATAGTTGAAGGGTTCTGCCTTTATTTGGCAGGTTCAGAATAAGACATCAGTGGGCGATTCTACAGGAGTCAGTTAAGTCAGTCCTGGAGTGGGAAGCAGAGCTTCCCTCCATGACTTTCTTAAGACAGATCAACACACGTGCACACGCACATCCTCTTGCTTGCAGGAGAGGCGGTGAGTGGACCAGAGCTAGTGTTTGCAGATTTTGGCCAAAACAAACATAGGACCAACTGCTTGTTTCTGGTCTCCCCTGTTTGCATTTCCACAGCAGTCAGGAGAGCGTGGGGAAGTCCTGGTGGTGCGGGTGGGTGGCAGGGAGGACTCGGCAGCTGCAGGGTGTGGCAAGGGGCTTCCCACTCCCGCTCAGTGTGTGCTCCTGCTGTCTGCGGGCGCCTTTCATCTCGTGACGCTCCAGCAAGTGCATTAATGCAGGCCTCCTCTGATCTCCACACATGAAGGTGTGAAATTGCCACACCTGGGGAGCGTGTGTGAACCTATGATCTGTTTAAATATGTATGGGGCTGTATTTTGATACCAGGTTGCTTTCTCTTGATTGAATTAACCGTGCTCACAGTCTCTCAACAAGTCTCAAGTTGCCCTGCTCTGACAATTAGCCTGAATTCACTCTACCTCACAGGGAGGCTCATTAGTGACGTGACATCTTCCCGTCCTCCACTTTTCAAAAGTTTACTCCCATAAACAGTGCAATTCTGAGTCGATCCCGAGCTCTACAGCCAGAGAAATCCTGTCCACACAGTGACAGGAACAACCGTGTCCAGGGCCACAGGGTGAGAGGGGCAGGGCGGGGTCGCTCCGGCTTTCTACCCCAGAACCTTTGTTCGATGGGGCAAAAGAAGTCGGAGTTGGGAACGTTTTCCTGGCATACCTTTCTAACTTGTTTGATGTCAACGGGTTCGTAGGCGCAGGCTGGTTGACTGACTCCATGGGTTGACGTTGTACTCAGGCAAGTCGTTTGTGCAGCAACTCGTGTGTGCCTCTCTCAAGATCTGTGTCTCAGCAGAGTGACGGGCTCCAGTTCCTCCTCCACAGATGGGACGTGTTACTGACCATGGCAACACACTCCTTTAATTCTGAAGCGGCCCCCACAGAGTCTCTGTAACGACTGAAAGAGGGTGCACTTCTTCCAAGCATGGGTACACATGGTCAGCCCTTCTCAGACATGCGGAAGGGACACAGTTGGCGGAGTCTGGTCTGACTCTGGACATTGTTTCCAGGCAGGAGGTTGCAGCCATCTGTGGCCTACCCACTGAGGACTGAGGTTTAGCCACAGTGTTTTCCTGTTCTCGCCACCGTGCACTGTTAGGATTGGCTTTTCCTCTTAGGAGACTTTCCAAAGCAAAAACATTTCCAGCCACCCATTTCTTAATTTAAAATGTGAACACTTTTTGGTCAGTTAGGAGGTATTCAGACACACGCTGGGGGCGTCAGAGTTGGGCCCCAGCCTGGCGGCTTCTCAGCCCCCTGAGGATTCCTAACACGTCCCCAGAACCACTCTGCCGCCAGGTGGTGGTGTCTCAGTGGTCGTGGTGTGTTCAGGCCACTGAGAAAAAATACCATACATTGGGTGGCTTACACATAACAGAAATCTATTTCTCACCGCTCTGGCGGTGGGAGTTCTGAGATCGGAGTGCCAGCATGGAGGGGCTCTGGTGAGGCCCGTTCCCTGGGCCAAGATGGACCTTCTCTGTGTGTTCCACAGCCTGGGGGAACACTAGTCCCCTTCAGGAGGGCTCCACCTCATAGCCCCGTCCACTCCCAAAGCCCTCCCTGCCTAATGCCATCCCCTGAGGGGTCAGAGCTTCAGCCACTGAATCTGGGGCAGAACGAACCTTCAGAGCACAGCTTCGGCCCTTGGCGAGAATTCAGGCAAGGGTTGTAAGAGATGCAGGTGCACCAACAATGGTAAGGTCCCTGATCTCAAACCAGGCGAACTGGGGACCGCAGGGAGGCCCAGACTTGGCCTGTACGATGACCACTTGTCTACCTAAATCTGAATTGCACCTCACATCTTTAAAATTAAAAGTTAAAATAAAAGAGAGGCAGATGATGGGATGGTGTGACAGACAGACAGTCCCAGCCGACTTTGCCTGGCTTGGTTTTGCTTTTGCTGTTTCTGCAGAAGGTCTACCAGCCAGAACCGCCCTTGCACACGGATTTGCTGTTAAGTCAAAGCCTGTTATACAAGGTACCCTCGAAGGCCAGCGAGTGAGCTGTCAGATAGGTTTCAGCAGCCGGAAGGGTCTAAGAGACTGCTGCCCCGGGCCTTGGGCGTTGGCACTGGCGGGGCCTGGGAGCCAAGGTTAGAGCCACATCCAAGGGAAAGGCTCTTCTGTATCACCTTGTCTGCAGGTCTGGCCTCCAAGGGCTCAAGCACCTGCGGATCAGAAATGTTGGAAAAAAACAAGAAAAATATGACCAAAAAAAACCCATCTAGTGTAACGCAGAGCACCACATACCACAGAGCACAGCAAGCATTTTTCTGACACTTACATATATTAGTATTGTGAGTCACTTAAAGATGCCCAGAAGCGCATGGCAGATGTGTGCAGGTTGCACGCAAATATAGCCCCTTTGTCCAAGGGAGTGGCCCTGGGAGGGTTTTGGCATTTGGGGGTTCCTGGGACCGATCTCCTCTGGACACTGAAGGGTGAACCTCCTTCTTGGGGCATCAGGCCACTTGCCAGCGTCCAGGTGCTTTTACGTTGTTCACGGCCGTCCTTGGGCTTCCGAAGCCTGTACTGACTTCCAGCATCCGAGTCTGCACTGAGATGGTAGGACAGACCTTACGGTTTGTGTGTGCAGCTGGACTCGTACTGGGCCACTTCCTTCTGGACCCGAGCTGTGTTCGTATCAACTCTCTTCTGTTGACACACCTGCTTTGCCTGCCTTCTCGCTTCCTCTGCTTCCTCGTATTGGGTGAGGACACTCCATGCTTCTTCCCAGGGCAGTCACAGACTCTTCATCGGGTGTGCAAGCTGCTGGGAGTTGAGACGCCCATCCCTCCGTGGAGCTCATGCTGGGCGGGAGGGCCAGGAGGCCACCTTGGCGGACAGCGAGTGCCCACATGGGTGAGGTGAGGCCCTTCCGACAGGACGTGCCCAGGAGCTCATGCTGGGCTTGAGTCGGGCAGCCTCCACGAGGAACAGCGAGTGCCCCCGTGGGGGAGGCTGGGACCTTCCGACAGGACAGGATGTGCCCCGGAGCTCGTGCTGTGTTTGAGAGCTGAGCGGCCTCCTCGAGGGAACAGTGATCGCCCACGTGGGCAAGGCGGGGATTTTCCGATGGGGTTTGCCCAGGGGCTCGTGCTGGACAGGAGTCAGGTGGCCTCCTCAAGGGACAGCGAGTGCCCATGCGGGTGAAGTGTGGGCCTCCCGACAGGATGTGCCCCACGAGTGAAAAGCAGTGGCTGCCAATGGCGCCGATGAGCTTGGACTAAGTGGCCTTGGAAAACTGGAGAGGCCTGTGAAAGACAGCCCTGAGCCTGCCCTTGGCCAGGACTTCAGGGAAAGAACAGAGGAGTTTGGCTGGAGAAGGAGAGAGCCTTGATGTAGGAGGATAGAGCCTGGCGATGACGGGACGGACGAGGGGGCTTGCACTTGTCCCAGAAGACCCCAGGGGCCCTTGACTTGGACTCGTTGCTAGGAAGTGGGTATGAAGGGGATTCGACATCAGTATGGTGTGGGGTGGGGCTGGGGCGTGTGGGGAGGCGGCCCCCTCCAGTGCGGGGACAGGGTGCCCTGAGTTGGGTTGACATCCGCAGACAAGGAGAGGGCTTGCAAAGGAGTGCTGTCAGGAATTCTGAAATGGATCTGTGGCTCCGGGGAAGACTTAAAGTTAGTTTTTGTGGTCTGTATTTTTGTACAGTATCTTGTTTTTTTTGTTTTTGAATTGGAGTCTCACTCTATAGCCCAGGCTGGAGCACAGTGGCATGCTCACGGCCACCCCAGCATCGATCCCCTGGATTCTGGTGAGGCTTCTGCCTCAGCCTTCCAAGTAGCTGGAACCACAGGCAGGTGCCGCCTCGCTCTGGCTAATTTTTTAAATTTCTATTGTAGAGACAAGGTCTCACCGTGTTGCTCAGGTCTCGAACCCATGGGCTGAGGCAATCCTCTTGTCTCGGCCTCCCAAAGTGCTGGGATTACTGGCATGAGCCACTGCGCCCAGCTCATGACTATTTTTAATTAAAAAACTTCTCTTTGGGAAATGATCCATCTGTTCATTGAAATGACCCTTGGCCAAGCCGTCGAGATCATGGAAGGTCAAAGCCCAGCTCTAAGTTGGTCTCAGCTCAGGGTCACATACATCATGTGGCAAACTGGACTACTAGATATATGCGGTGGCATTCTATAGATTTTTAGAAAACTTCTCAGCGTCTACATTTGTTGTGAAGGACTGGCTTTGAGGGTAAGATTTGAGGTGGGAAAAAACCTATAGGAATGCAAAAGTGAGTTCAACACTTGTTTATATTTCCACTTTATCGTGCTGGATTTAAGCTGACGAACAGTTGATTGCAAATGTTGAATAGAAATTTATAAGCAACTGCCCACTGCGAACTGAGGCAACAGAGAAGGCTTGTCTGAGGCCACAGAGTCCAGAGTTAAAACAAGGTAAAATTTTGGGACAAGGTGTGTTTTTCAGCTTTAATGGAATGACTTCTTTTTTTCTTTTTTGAATCAGAGTCTCATTCTGTCACCCAGGCTGGAGTGCAGTGGCACGCTCACGGCTACCCCAGCATCGATCAGCTGGGCTCTGGCAGTCCTTCCACCTCAACCTTTTGAGTAGCTGGAACGACAGGCGCACACTACTACACCTGGCTAATTTTCTGTTTATTGTAGAGACGAGGACCTGCCAAGTTGCCCGGGCTGGTCTCGAACCCGAGGGCTCAGGCAGTCCCTCGCCTCAGCTTCCCAAAATGCTGGGGTGACAGGTAAGCCACCAAGCCTGGCCATGTACAGTATCTTCCAACTTTTAGGTACTCCAATACAGATGTTTAGAACAAGCATTCTTGTTCAGTGATCATAGCGTTTCAGATTTTCAAGGTGAAACAGTTCCAGAGAACTGTGGCATAGCATTGTGAATATATTTAACATTATTGAACTGTACACTTAAAATGGCTAACAGGGTGTATTTTAATATTTTAGATCATGTTTTTTTTTTTTTAATTTTTGCCCCAATATGAAAGGGAAAACCAAAGCAAAACCGGAAGTACAGAACAAAGCAAGGCACGTCTCATGCCTTCCAAGACTGTTCTGGTCAAATGGTGTGGAGTGCAGTGATGGAGCGTCCTAGGGCACAGAGGAGGGTCGTGCTAGGGTCAGGTTTCAGGCAAACTGCCCGGTTGTGGGACCAAGAGGAGGGTCGGGCTAGGGTCAGGGTTTGGAGGAGCTTTGCCTGCCCTGGGACACAGAAGAGGACAGGTTGACGGTGAGGGTCAGGGTCAGGGTTAGGGGTCGTGGTTGGGGCTGGGGTTGTCGTTAGGGTTAGGCTTAGTCTTAGGGTTGGGGTTAGATGGAGCTGCCCCGCTCTGGGACACAGAGGCGGATAGGGTGAGGCTTAGGCGCAAGGGTCAGGGTCAGGGTCAGGGTTTGCGGTTGGGTTCAGGTTTGGCTTAGGGTTAGTCCTAGGGCTGGGGTTGAGGTCAGGGTCAGGGTAAGGTCAGCAGGAGCTGCCCTGCCCTAGGACACAGAGGAGGCTAGAGCTAGGGTCAGGGTTCGAACTTGCTGCCCGACTATGTGACCCAGAGTGGGCTGATTCTGACAGAAACTGAGAGCCGAAGTGGCTTCTCCAGGCAAGAAATGAGCAGTATTCATCATGGTGCTCTCTGGCGTCAGACCTGCTTTGTGTCTTTTACACTTGTGGTTTATTCAGTTCTCAAAAGAGCTCTAAACTGCGTGTACCATTATTTTCTCTTTATCATATTTGCGGTACCTGATTTAATTTGTCGATTTTTACCCAGAAAGGAGAGTTGGGATTTGAACCCCCATGGCCTGGCTCTCAGTCTGCTTTTTTTACCACAGCACCATGCCCACATCGATTAACCTCAATAAAGAGACATAATCATTGGGCGCTTAGAAGAGTTGTGGGCATTTCTTTTCAGTGTTTTACTCAGGAAAAATTATTCAGTGTTTCATAGACAAGATGATGGCATACCAGGTGAGGTCCAAAGCCTGGTCTTGGCACTACAGTTCTGTGTTTCAAGGGATATGAAAGGAAGAACACAACAGAAAGAGTCGTCTTTTTATTGCTGTCTTTAGTTACATATTGACATTTGAGAGCTCATTAGTTTATTCAAGTAATTTGATTTTCTCTGTACAGTTCCTAGTTGTCAAATATCAGCATCAGGAAAATCCATCACTTTCAGTTCTTATTGACATGTTTGGAGGTCAAGGCAGCCTGGAGATTAGGAATCCAATTTATAAGACAAGTCATCTATCACTTAATATCTAAAGATGACTTGACTAAACTTTATAGCAAAGGAGCATGATAATAGCAATGACACCTAGAATGCTTTCTGGAGTTCTGTGAGTCACTCACATATTTGTGTGCATTTTCGTTGCTGTGTGCATTTGCAGACACCTGCTGACTATGAGAGTCTCTAAATTCAATAACCAGGGTCATTAGCACTGGCCACTTCAATTTCAAATCGCCCTATATTTGTGTTTTTAAATTTCAAAATGAATCAAAGAAGGAAGGACACTCTTTCCAACAAATGATGCTAGAACAATTGTGTATCCATAGGCCCCAAACCCCAAACCCTCACACGTTATCCAGCAAATAATTATAAGTCATCCAAGAACTTCAGTGTGAAGCATACAACCATGCATTTTTAGAAGATAACAGAGTGGAAAATCTCTGCTCCCTGGAACTTGGTGAAGGGTTCTTAGATGTGATACCAAAAGCAGAAGTCAAAAAGATAAGATTAATGCATTCAACTTCACAAAAATGGGAGGCCTTTATTCTCTGAAAGATCCCACTTAGAGGAAACACGACGAGCGACATACTTGGAGAACGTCTTTGCAAACTGCTTATATATGAAAAAAGACTCATCTAAACCGTGTAGGGACCACTCAAAACTCCACAGTAGGTAAAACACACAATCTGACCAGAAAAGAGACTGGAGATACGAAGGGACCTTTAACCAAGAGGGAGATACAGGCGGCAGGTCGGCACCTGAAAACCTGCACCTCATCCCTCGCCAGGGGAAAGGCAAGTGAGAACCGCGGGGAGGCCGCTGCCTGCCTCAGCCAGCAAGATGAGGGGAAGGTTGTGGAGACGCAGCCCCCCGCCTTGTTGCTGGTGAGCATGCGCACGGCACGGCCTGTCTGTGGAATACGCGGGTGCTTTCTCGAAGCACAACGGACACGTTCGCCACATTGACATTCCTGGGCCCTCATCTCATGGGAGTGTCCACTCATGTCTGTATGCATAAACCTGTGCACATTTTTTTTTTGCAATTTATTATTACTTTTTTCTCTTTTAATTTTTGTCTTGAAATTGTGGGGTACAAGTCACATTCTTTCTTTTCTTTTTTTTTTTTTGAGTTGGAGTCTCACTCCGTCACCCAGACTGGAGGGCAGTGGCTGCTGCCGGCCACCGCAGCCTCGAACTGCTGGGCTCTGGCGATCCTTCTGCCTCAGCCTTCCAAGGAACTGGAACTACAGGCGCACGCTACTACGCCCGGCTAATTTTTGATTTTTTTTTTGTTTGAGTTGGAGTCTCACTCTGTCGCCCAGACTGGAGGGCAGTGGCCGCTCCCGGCCACCGCAGCCTCGACCTGCTGGGCTCCGGCGATCCTTCCACCTCACCCTTCCAAGTAGCTGGAACTACAGGTGTGTGCTACCACGCCCGGCTAATTTTTGACTTATTGTAGAGATGAAGTCTTGCCAAGCTGCCCAGGCGGGTCTCGAACCCGCGGGCTCAGGCTGTCCACTCACCTTGGCCTCCAAAGTGCTGGGATTACAGGCTGAGCTACCGAGCCCGGCTCAAGTCACATTCTTAATAGCAGTTTTCTGGTGAAAACAAAAAACCAGAAACAACTGAAATGCCCAGTAGGCAGATAGTTCAGCAACCCACAGTCTCCCAATCCTAGGAAATCCTGGGCAGCGATGGGAGGAAGTACTGATGCACACTCAGGGCCGGGTGGTCTTGCAGGCCTTATGCTGGGTGAAACGGGGCTCAAAAGGTCACATCCTGTGTGACGCTGCTGATAGGACTTTCTCAGCAGGACCACACTGTGGTGATGGGAAGCAGAGTGGTGGCTTCCCATCCCTACAGAGGGCCGGGGACGTGGTGGGCGATGGGAGGGGCCGTGTCCATGAAGGGACAGCGGGAGGGGACCTTGGGCTGAGAAGACAGTTCCGTGTCTTGGTTGTGGCGGTGGATATGCAGATGTACACATGTGACAAAATGGCATAGGATATGCACACACACACGAGCGCGCGCACACACACACACACACACACACACACACACACACACACACACACGCTGCACTCGTGGAAGACTCCTGGCTTGTATCATCCTGTAATTACATAAGATGCCACCTCGGAGGCAGTGGGTAAAGGGCAGACATCACTGAGTTGGCCTTACCACTTCCTGTGAATCCATAACTAACTCAGAATAAAAAGTATCAAAATTTAGTTGTTGAACTATCATAAAGTAGATATGAACAATGTAGCTTAAAATGACCTATTAGAGGCTAAATGGTTCATTTGAAAACTTTAGGATATCTGTTTCTCTTAACCATCGACGAATTCATAGTTTATTAAATGTCTACGATCTGCTTAAAATCCACTTTTTCAGATGCCCAGATTCATTGGTTTAAATTCATAAATTCAACTTGTGATTTTACAGTCTCCATATGGTTCTGAAGTTTATCTTCGTGTCTTTGATCTTTGCCCTGTCCTGGCCTCCTGAGTTTAACGATCAATTGGATCTTCTTTCTGGTGGGGATGAGGACGATAAGGTGAGGGGGTGGTTGTTCCCGGGAGTTCGGCGAGTGGCCCAGACACGACTTCACAGGGTGCTTATGCAGCTGTCAAGGAGTCTCTTCTCCAAACACGTTAACAGCGCAGACCAAGAAAGGGGATTCGGCAGGGTTCTTGGAGATATGTGTGGATTATCCAGCATAGTTCTGAGCATCAGTTTAAACTCACCACAACCACTGAAGTGCCACGGAGAGAAAGACCACAGCTGCAGGACTGTGTTACAAGTAGGGAAGGCTGAAGGAATTGCGATGATGGATGAAGCCGCAGCGAAGATGTCCGTGGGTCCCACACTTGGGCCCACACATCAGCACTGTCAAGCCAGGAGGGGCTGCGTTTGTTCCCTGTTACCCGGGTGAGAGGCTGTGGACTGCTTGGCACACAGTGCTGTGATCACGTGACTGTGTCCCTCCCTGGGATCTTGAGGACCGTGGGCAGGCCTAAGCCAGTCCCCTGCTGGGGTCAGAAATAACCCAAGGAGTCACAGGCACCTGCGGGTTTGGCTGTGTCTTGGGCTTCCCTCAAGGGAAACTGGGTCTCCAGGGTCATGGGCGAGGTGATGAGAGCCCCTGGGCTGCCCTTCAGTCGAACACGTCTCAACCCTTCATGCCCACCAGGAACCCATGGAGTGGAAATCGCCTTCTTAAATGGATCATCACCCTGCATGCCAAGTCCTTGGGAAAATCCCATCGGTGCACACATCTTACACGTTGCATTCCCAAATCCACCGAGATTATAAGCAATTAAGTTAATTGCATTTTGTAAGCCAACCCCCATCACAGCATGAAGGTCCCCAGAACCCTCACGTCCAGACTCGGAGCAGCTTCATGGAAAGAGTGATGGGTTTTTGTTTTCTTCCTGGGTCTGCTCGGATTGTGCTTAAAACTGGGAGAGTCTGTGTTAATAGTCGTGCAGATTTTCTGTTAAGAGCAGCTTCTCTTGAAGCCTGGTGTTAGCAGGACTGCCCTAGAGGGGTGGACTTTCAGACTCCGTGCTGAGTATCTGGGTCTTGGGACTGATGACTGAGCTAATGGAGTCCAATATCCGATGTGTGTTTCCCTGATAGAGAGGGAAGAGCCTCAGTTTGCTCTGTCTACCCCTCTCCGGGCACAGCCAGAGGTAGAGCTCTGCTAACGAGGCGGCCAATGGTAATGACCCGCTGTGTGCTAGACTGTCTCTGCACCAGCTGACATGCCGATGAACTGTTCTGTTTCTGCGGAGAATGGGGGACACGGAGGGGTCTAGTTAATCATACTCGAGGCTGCCACAGTTGTCTTCTGGGAAATATTATCATTATTCATTCTTATTTAAGGGTCCTTACCCTGTGCACAGGAAGATCTCCCATTCATTCCGTCTGGGTCTGATGTTAATTACAGGGGCATTAAGGGAGGCTTTCTCGTAAGAAATGAATGTCGAATTGAATCAGAGAAAAATCATAAAGGGACCTTTATGAATCGAGCCATCCCCAACCCGTGTGTGTGGAAGCCTGCAGGTAGAGGAGCTTGAGAGAGGCGCGATCGCCTTGTGGGTCTGCCGTGGAGCCTGAGGCCCAGAGAAGGGCTGTGGCGGAGCAGAGCCCCAGCTGGCGAGAGGTGGCGGGGTGGTAGCCCGTCTCGTCAGATGGCAGCGTGGGGAAGGCCCTTCTGGGAGTTCGGGAGCCCAGGATCCGGCCCGTCTCTCCTGGTGACGAGTCTGGACTGTTTTCTTGCGTTTAGGGTGAGGAGACGAGACGGAGCCCGTCCGCCAGAGACGGCAAGGGCTGAGTGAGCTCGCGCAGAGGCTCAGTGTGCTGTAGTTGGACGAAGTTGCCTGGAACAGAGAGATTTCCGACGTCATGCCTGCGTTCTGCTTCCAGAACTTGTGGGCCCCAGCTCTGCGTGTCACCTAACTCCATCAGCAGCCTTCTTAACTGGCACTTTCTCTAGGCCATGGAAAGACTTTTTTCTTATCTCGGGTATTATCTCTGTCCTTATATTGTTATGGCATTTCTTCACGTTAACTATAGTTGACAGCCAATAACTGACAATACTGCAGGCAAAATGAGGCATTTCCTTCGTCATAGATGTCTTTGGAGGAATTTACTGGTCATGTAGCCGTGTCTACACAGTCCTTGTTGCCCTTGTGACCATGTAATTAAGTCGTTTTTCTTCTTCAATCAGCTGTTCACGTCTAAGGCAAATTGTTTTTCTGAAGGATTATGTACACCCAAGAGTAGTATTTCTGATCTCTTGAAGCTTAACGTGTACAAATGCAAATTTCTAGTATATACACTGAATTCTGTTTTTGCTATAAAAAGCAAAGCAAGATTAAAAAAAAACAAAGAAATTAATTTTGACTCACTTTGTGACCTACACTTTGTGTATAAAATGTTTTATTATGTAAAATGTATTTTATCTATTTACCGAAGTATTTTCCACCAAATAGCATAATTTTAAAAACAGCCAGCATATTTTTGACCAACATCACATTTCTCCTTTTTGGGGGCCTGTATTATCTGAAATATTGTTAAGACCCTTTAACTGAGAGTGTTTTTATTGTTTATTTTATTTTTGAAATTTTCTTTATTTTGTTTTACTATTTTATTATCTTACTTATTATATGTAACATTGTCCTATTTTAGAATTCTTGGGAACCACAGAAAATTTTTTAAAAATTACCACTAGACATCTTTTTTTCACTGTGTTTTAATTTTATTTTTACCAATAGTATGTCTTATACACAACCTGCGAAATGGATTCAGTTTTGTTTAAAACTTCAATAAAATAAAATATATAAATGCTACACATGTAAATAAATAACTCAATAATTTAGTCAAATTGAATCAACTGTAGCATAGCTTTTTTTAAAAGAACATTTAGAAAGTGCAAATAGCTTGCGAAGGTACTCAGAAAATAGGAGTAATCTAAGTTGCAAATGTGTTTAGTAAATTCTTCTAAATATAAGCATTGTGGTGTCTTGAAAGTTTTCATGTAATGGTCCTGGTACTAAGTGTTTTGTGCCATCTCTGTAAAGTAAGTTAAAATAATGCCACGGAAGGTTGTCTTTTGGCTCTCTCTGTGGTATATTGGGACTGCTAGCCCTTCCCCCACCTTTATAAACCAAGTAACATATGCAATATCCTCAAACTGTACGCGGTAAAAACCAGCAGAGCAATCATGAATTTATGAGCTACCTAGACTTCTATGGCCCCTTTTAAAACGTCTATCTGTTGTTTTGCATGGGAGTTTGGAGGAAGTCTACTCTGCATTTTAAAAGCATTTCAATAATGTGTTTGAAACTAGAAAGCACATTTACAATAGGATGTCAGCTCCATGAGAAGATGGGTTTATTTTCCCCAACTAGTCTTCCGCTGTCCACCCCAAGTCCCCCGCTGGTGTGCCCCTCGGCGTGACTGGGGTCTGGAGTGATGTGGTTAATGAGATCCAGCGACGGCGTGCCCCTGACCCCGACGTGGCCCTGGCCCCTCTCATCCATCTTCTTAGTCCCCGGGCTGAGTCGATGTGTTGGAACCAGGATTCAGCACGTGTGAATCCATAAGTTCAAGAGTTTGCTGCCACGGTGGCGGGCGCGTGGCCGTGGGAAGGGAGACACGGGGAACTCGGGGCCTGGGATGTGCCTTGTGCAGGAGTCCTGCGGGGCAGTCGTCACTGCCTGTGGTCAGAGCAGCGCATTGCACGTCCCGGTGTGCTCTGTCCCTGGATGGTGGCGGGGGTGGGTCTGTGTGCTCGCAGAGCTGTGGGCACGTTCAGTGAAAGGGCAGCTGGTCTGTCACTCGCCTGGTGCCACACATCTCCACGGCCTTTGTCTCATCGCCCGTGATTAACGTCTGCGTGGTGTGGGCTTGTCATGTAACTTGCTCATTCTCAAACAATAGAGCCCTCAGCCTACCTGGCGAGCATTTGTCTTTTCAGAGGAGAACTTGGTTCTAAGGGCGGAGCAGGCTTCTCTGCAAACCACGTGGCCTGATGCCCAGGGCGCAGCTCTTCTGTGGCTAACTTTTCTGGTGCCTGTTTTGCAGTGTGTTTTCTGTTATGGAACTTGGGCACGTAGGAAAAATGGAAGAAACACAGTAGAAGTTGAAGGAAGCCTTTATCTGTAATTCCTCAGTCTGAAAGTTGCCTTCCTTGTGTGGTTTCCACTGAGGTCTATTTTCCCAAAGTTAGGCGGAAAGGGTAGAAACACAGGACACGGGTGCTTTTTTGCCCAGGGCCTCGGCTCGTGCCTTCTCTGCGCTGTGCTTGACAAGTCCTTCCCCTCAGCCCAGGGCACCATTTGATACGTTGACCAGACAGTGATTAAACATATGTATTTAGTTCAGTGGGTCAGAGCTATGGCGACAGATAGAAAATTACTGGTAGATTATCCGTTTCAGCACCTCTGACATCTGGCCTCAGTGCAGTCCATCATCTGCGGACTCACCGCACATTTGCTTGGACAATAACATGCTCAGCTACCTGTGTGATCAGAGTTGAATACTGGAAACATTTTGTTCAGAATTAGCAAGCAAAGTTGCAGAACTTAGCAGCTTTCTGTCCCTACAATTGAAAACCTAAAAGCACCCGGTGGCTTCCACTGTTGCAGGTTGGAATGAGACATGACTTGCACTTTAAATATGCTTTGCTGATTTTGGTGAGGCTTTCATAATTTCTTTATCAAGTACATTTTGGATGTGATGAAATAGTTGCTTGGAAATACTTTGGAAACAGTATTACATGTAAAAATAATACTTGTGTCAAGATACTCTATTTAAAATATATTCAGATATTGTTCTTTAGTTTTTGGTCTGCTGAGGTTATAAAGTTACCGGAATAAAGCCTCGTCTCAAATACCTGCTATTCTAATTCTTTTAAGTCATAAACAAGGTTTCGAATAGGATTTGTAAAACCATATCCCCCCCTGCTTATTGTGACAGTTGAGTGGTTCTTTTACCTGGAGTTCTAGCAATAAAAAGTAAGCGCTTATAGCAAATGCTAATCCTCTGACCCTTTCACTGCCGTTTATTTTGATATGATCTTTTCCACATTCCTATTTCAAAGTTTTACCTCCGATTTGAGAGTATGTGATTAGCTGTTCAAACCCGTGTGACACACAGTAGTTTTTCTTCAGGTACGGTCAAACCTTTTAAAACTGGTTATAATTGTTGAGAAATTCATGGACTATGGCACATAATGCCTTCTCGCTTCTATTTTGTCTTTATTCTCATTAGTAAATCTTTCATGTGATCACGCCCTTTGTGAGCCCACATTTAATATTCATGCATGCTGTCATACACATATGTGCAAATAGAGCAATGATGCCCCTTCTTCAAAGAGTGTATTGTCACATGTCTTGAATAGCTAACCTGATAAGAACTTGGAGATGGTACTTCAACAAAGGTTGAGCTCTTTGACATTAGAGTTTGAATCGACTCACTAAATCTGCACTGGCATTGGGTCATAAAATTGGAATGTCCAGTTTGGTACAGTGTGATGTGACTTGGCAATCTTACAGGTCACTGTGGGGCATGACTGATTGCCAAAGACTCGCGTGTCTTAAAATCAAGTGAGGCATCTTCTGTGACCCGTGTGACCTTCAGTAGTTGGCTGCAATGTTTAATGAACCCTCTCTCCTGAGATGCCTACCTCTGAGTTGGCTTGGAAAATTTTTGGATGAGTTCTAGTCACAGGATCCTCTCTGGAATCTAGATACGTGGGTTGGAAAACCTGCTGCAGATGTTCAGCTAAAAAACGAGAGGGTCAGATTTAGAACTGAGTTTGATTTGAGGGATTCTTCTGACAGTCCTGGGAAGTCACTGTAACGTTTTCCTTCCAGACCAGCCCTGTGACTTCTGGAGCATCCACGTTTGTTAGTTTTGAATTCTTGAATGTGGTGCCCAGTACTCACTGCTTCTTCCGATGTGCCTGTAAAATGGGAGCTGCTTGCTCTGAGCTCTGTACTTGGATCACTGGTCAGCGGCCCACATTTTTGTTTTCTGTTTACTATACACCATTTATTTTTCTCCAAAATGATGTGTATTTTTTCCATTTGCAATTTCTGGCAGTCATAAGCTGTGTATGACTTGCCAGGAGCAGGTTAACAGATACTTCCCTAGAAAACAAGAGCGCAGCAAGGGAAAAGAGACAGACAGGAGTGTGTGACTTGATGACGGGGACATGTTTTGAGAAACATCATTCAGCAGTTTTGACGCGTAAACACCACAGAGTGTACTTACACATACCTTACTGACACAGGCTACCGTGCACCTAGGTGACAGTGATGCTGCCACAGCTCATGGTTGGCAAGCCTGCACAGCACAATAGGCAAGTATAGCACAAAGGTATGTGTGCACCTCAATGTAGCAAAGGTATAGTACAAACGCAGCATTGCAAGCTATGGGATCATGGTCATGTATGCAGTCTGTTGTTGACCAAAGTGTCATCATGCGGTGTATCATGGTATGTTACTTTGGAATAAAGATGACCTGGGTAAGTCTGTTAGCGTGAAGATGTGTTGCTCCCTCTTGTTTATGTATGATGATGGGTGTCACTGTGTCTTTAGATAAAGAAGCATGCGTGTAAAATCGCCAGGTGCATGTAATGCATGTGCAGATACCATGCCAGCTGTGAAGGGCTCTGACAGTGTGAACTCTTTCAGTGCGGCGTGAGTTGGTTGGATCGGACATGGAAGGGAAGAGGTCATACAGCCCCCATTTGTAGGGGGCTGTGCCTGCCATCTAAGAATGATTGTTTTACAAAATGTATATTGACATGTAGCAATTTTTTATGCAAGGATATTAACAAGTCCAATTTCACGTGCTGGAATGTGATACAGAAAGATGCTAAGAGAAGCTGAGATGGCTGGGAAATGCTGCCTTTCTTCCTCATTGTCCTTGAAAGCTTTTGAATCAGTAATTTTGAGTGACTTTTATAATGGACTAAGTTCTCATAAACCCTCTTACGTATCCATGCTTTTTTCTTTTCACTTCTCTTACATCACTGGAGTTGTGCTTTGAATCATCAAGAGACTTCACTCTTGCATTTAGATTCAATTTTAAAGCATTGTGATCAACAGTTCTGACAACAAGTGGATGAAATATGGCGATTTTAACTTGCAGTGTGCATTGGCGCTCTTCCTGATGCCTTCAGCATGAACACTTCTTCCGTGCACAGGCTATTTTGGGAAGATATGGGAAAGAACTAAGTCAGTGATGCTGAAACAGTGACTTTACTTTGGTGACCTAAAAAGATTTAGGCACTGGGGAACCTGGCAAATTGTGAAGCCAAGAGATGCATGCTGGAGGGATTCCAGCAAAGTCACGTGATGCCCCTGCTCAGCATTCATTCATATTATAACTGCCTCTCAGAAACTCACGACATGTTCGTGTGAAGTTGATAGTACAATTCTAAATGTGGAGTAACGGCGCACAACACGGAAGGAGAGAATTTGCCTTTATTCTGTGAATTTAAGATTAGCCTGACACAGTTATGATAAGACTAACAGTTAGAAAGGTAGAATTCAATGTCATAGCTGGAATTAGAGTGATAGGCATTGGCTTTGAGGAGAAGTCAGTGTTGCCGCCCAAATGTATTGCTTTCTCTACATACAGAATATTCTGCATTTCAGCTAAGTTTGAATGCAGACTTTAAAAAAATCCATACCAACAGTCTTAGAAAAAACAATCGAGCAATGTTTATAGCGAGCTGAACAGGCCTTTTAAACATGCATGGGCGTTTTGAAATCAATTTTAACTGTATCCAGCTTTTTTTGACATATTCCTTAGACGCTGGAAGGCCAAGGAATGTCTTAGTCAGTGTGCGAGTGAATTACAAGGGAAACAGTGCAGATGTTCTTTTTAAATTTTTTTAAAAAAATTATTTTACGCCGGGCTCGGTGGCTCCGCCTGTAATCCCGCGCCTTTTGGAGGCTGAGGTGAGTGGATTGCCTGAGCCCGCGGGTTCGAGACCCGCCTGGGCAGTGAGACCTCATCTCTACAATAAATCAAAAAATCAGCCGGGCGTGGTAGTGCATGCCTGTAATTTCGGCTCCTGCAAGGCTGGGGCGGAAGGATCACCGGAGCCCAGCAGGTCGAGGCTGCGGTGGCCGGGAGCGGCCACTGCACTCCAGTCTGGGCGACAGAGTGAGACTTCGACTCAAAAAAAAAAAAATTATTTTACATTCTGTCAGCATGATAACTTTGACTCACACCCGTTTCACACTCCATCTATTCAGCCCTTCATTGGTTGAAACTAAGTGAGCAATGGGACGTTCTAATTGAACTTAAGTCCTTTAAACTTTACTCTGTTCAGCCCTGTTGCTTTGGTTTGTTTTGCTTAAGCCACCACACTCTGTTGGCATCTTTCTTAAGACGATTTCATGTTGTTTATTAGTTGGCGCTGCTTGGATGATGAAGGTCTCATCATGGGAATAATTCTAAGCGTTGTGTTTCTTTACATTACAGAATCTTCACTGTGGCATCTGCAGTGTGAGAGTCCTTGTTTCTACCGCATAAGTTGAGCACTAATTATGTTCTGGAAACTTCTCATACGCCATTTCGTCTTCACTTCAAGCCACTGATGTTTGGAATGTTTTTATTTTTTCTTTATGAGGAACTTAAATGGCAGGTGGATAAAACACCCACCGAAAGCCAAGCAACTAGTCAGAGGGGATATTTGAATTCTCCTGTGTCAGTTCTGTGACCTGGATTTCTTACCACTTCAAACAACCTCTAGACCATTTGACCTAAGGGGGACTTCTCGGGATTGATCTCTTTGTGGACATCCGAGGGGGGACCCCCAAAACGGAATTTATTTATAAAAAAGTGCACATTTATTTTATATATTTAAACTTCAGTCACTTTCAAAGTACTCTTTGTTTGATGCAATACACTTGTGCAGATGCTTTTCCCACTGCTCAAAACAGTTTTCGAACTTGTTTGTTTGGATGCCTTCTTGTGCGTGCGTCTGTCGTTTTTTTGGTTTGCTTCTTCCACATCAGCAAAACGTTTCCCTTTGAGGACTTTTTTCATGTGGGGAGACAAACAACAAAAAAGTCACTGGTGGTGAGATCAGGAGAATGGGGGCGTGGGGCACGGGGTCATGACAGTTTTGGTCAAAAACTGCTCAACACTCTGCTCAGTGCGGTCAGGTACCTTGCCAGGGTGGAAGAACCAGTCACCTGTTTGTCACAACTCGGGATGTTTCTCTGGAAAATTGTGACACAGCCTTCTAAAAACTTCTAAAAACACGCTTTGGCTGACTGTTCGATCCAGAGGAACAAATTCCAGGTGGACTGTAAGGGTCCTGCCCTCCAAAACAAAAATCCGGTGTTTTTTTGGGTCCTCCCTCATACACTGCCGCAAGCAGTTCTGGCGAGGACAAAGTTCAGGATCGGATGTTCTAAAGTGTCCCACCCTTGCTCTACACAGGTGAGGTAGGTGACTGTTCATGGACACGGGAGGGTGTGCTCGTATGTGTACAGGGCGCCAAGGGGGCAATCAGTGTCAGTCTCCCCAACACAACAAATGTGCACTCTTTGCTTTGTGTCACACACACTTTTCTTGTCTGAGTTCAGATTTCAGACTAGTGTCCCCAGCCGCTCCAGTCTGTGCACGTGACGCTGGTGTCGTGTGAGCCTGCAGTGCCCAGCAGAGCTGAGGCTAGACTTCACCTTCTGTTGTGGACTGAAGTCGTTCATATGTAAATCCTTCATTAGTTTTCTTATCAGACTATTAGAAATCTGCAGTTAGTAGGCTTAGAACGAGAGTGCCCTTACTCTCGTGGTAAACCCTGGGAGAAGGGCCGGGGAAGGGCTGGAATCCAGGCAGGTGTCTCCCCTGGGGCGATGCCAACATGCAGAATGGGCCTGGGTGTGGTGTGCAGGAATCCCTCTCAGGCCTGCCCACATGGGGCATTGTGGCAGGGCATCGTGAACGTGGGAGTGTTGGAACAGTGTGCTCTTGGGTCCTTTCATGCCCGCAGCCCAGCGGCGTGGTGTCAGCACGCGGTGTCTGACACGTCAGGACTGCAAGTGACTTCCCCCGGCTCCTTCCTTGCTGGCACCAGTGGCCGTGGACTCCGTGTGTGACTGCCTCTAACCTACAGCCTTCAGCAGGTGGGGCGTGGCCATTTCCAGGCTGCAGAGGACTGCTTTGCCAGAGCCACAGCACTCTTATTAAAAGAGAAAGATGGAGAGGAACCTGGAACAAAAACCAAGACAAGTTCCGGTTCTGAACTCTGAAACGAAGTTTGTCGATTAAGATATTCACCCTGTATATGTGATTCGACATTTTCACAGTAAAGTTAACTGGCGGAATTTCATAAACAGACGAGGCTCAGCAGCAGTGAGGAAAGGAAAGGCAGAGATGTGAGATGCTCTGCGAGTGCCTCTTAGCTCTGCGTGGTGTTTTGCAGTCCCGTACGGAGGGGGATGAGCTATGTGTGAAACCAGACTTCACCCCAAGGGTGAACCTTCTTTCTGCAGACTTTTCATGAAGTCCAAAGTCTGGCTTCTCTGCTCGTAGAATTCATGGTGGTTCATCAGATTGCTGCTTTTACCAAGCCCACAGCAAGAACTCGAGGATTTGGAAAGTAATCAGGTTGAGTATTAGACCATTTTGCAAGTAGGTTTGTTCATGCATTTACTTGATCAAACAAACCGAGCTTGTTTTGGTGTGTTCGTGTGTGATTCCTGCCTTTTGACTACATGTGGACTAATCTGAAAAATGAGAATTGTGTGTAGAAACTGCTGACGATTCTCGACAGCAGGCTGGAGGTGACACGCTTCAGTCATGCTGCAAGGCAGCAGCTTTCACATACATGCGTGCTTCTTGCAAAACACACTTGTGCACAGTATTTGGAAAACAGCTCTCCTGAAGTGAAATCTTACTGGAAACTCCAGTTTTCAAGGTCCAGATCGGGTAAGGGCAGGGACTGTCTGCTCCGTCCTTTCTGGGAACTTCGGGGTTTAAGGGGTTAAAGCCATTTTGATGAGATGAGGAGGCCTGAGCTGAACAGGTTGGACAAAGCGGTGAACCTTCCATGCTAGGAAGACGTGCTCTAACGGAGCACTTTTGAAAGATCTGAGAGGAACAAGGTACATCAGGAGGAGGGATGTGGAGGGAGTGGTTTCGAGGCCAGCGGGAGCAGTTTCCAAAGGGCGTGCGGAGATGGCGGCATGAGGGCCTGGTTGAGGAGCCACACAGAGGGAGCCGCAGCGCCAGGCAGAGGTTTTTCGGGAGGACCCCGGAGGTGACGTGTTCAGGGACTCTTAAGAGCAGACTGCGCTGTGTGGCGGAACGCTGACGTGGGATGTATGTGTGGGGTTGATGCCATTGAGATCTGGGCATGGGTGACTATGCCAGTGACACTGAGGCTGGGGTATAGGTGACTACACCAGTGACACTGAGGTTTGGCCTGGGTGGCCGCGTCAATGCCATGGAGGCCAGGCATGGGTGATTGTGCCGGTGACATCGAGGCTGGGCGTAGGTGACTATGCCAATGACATTGAGGCTTGGGCATGGGTGACTGCACCGATAGCACTGAGGTTTGGGCATGGGTGACTGTGCCAATGTCATCGAGGCCAGGCCTGGGTGGCGGCAGCAAGGCCATCGAGGTCAGGGATCCTGCGGGCCTTTTGGGTTCTCGTTGGCTTTTGGCAACTTCCGGAGTCGCGAAGTCACCCTGATGTTGCTCATAGCCTGACTGTTGGCCTGCTGCACATCTCGCGGAGGCAGCAGTGTCCTCGCGGAAGTGCAGCTGACTATAGGCGTGCCAGCTTCCATTGCCAAGGTCTCGGGTTCCTCCTCTCTCCTTCGTCCCGTGCGCTTTCCCTTCCCACCGTCTGTCTCTGTTCTCCCTCCTCCCTCTTTCCTTTTTCCCTTTCTTCATCTTTCCAGATCTCCTCCTGCCATTCAGCATCCTGACCTTTTAATTATTATGGAGATTAAACTCGAATGTGCTGTGATTGCATCCTCACAGTACAGCAACATCAGGGTTGAAAGGGGACTGGACACTCCGGGCTCGTTCATTTAAATAGCAGGGTTTCTGCTTTTGCTCCTTTTCTGGGTCGTTTTTGGATACAACCTGTATTTACTAGGAGACCTGGAGCCGTGATAAAATTGAGGTCAGACATCGACACTTAGTGGAAAACCACATTAGCCATAATGGCTGCAGCCGCCTGCGCAGGCCCAGGCCCAGCCACACACGTGTTTCTGGGTTTCTACCCCGGGGAGGGCCGTGCGGGTAGTTCTGGGTTCCCACCTTGGGGAAGTCCATGGTGGGTGGTTCTGGGCTCCCGCCCCAGGGAGGACCAAGTGGTAGGTAGTTCTGGGCTCCCACCCCGGGGAGGGCCAAGCGGTGGGTAGATCTGGGTTCCCACCCCGGGGAGGACCGAGGGGTGGTTAGCTCTGGGCTCCCACACTGGGGAGGGCCGTGGTGGAACCCAGTGGCTGTGCTGAAGGAAGAGATCGACCTCTGGAGCGAAGTCCCCGCGGCCTCCAACCTTCCCAGGACTCGGAGCGCCGTTGGTGCTGGTTTTGTTCACGGCCTCACATTTCACTCGCATGTGGTGTTACTGTTTCAAGATGTCAACACGACCGTTGCTGAAGGCGGGGCCCTCCGTGTCTGTCACTTCTTCCCGGTTGGGCACACACCACCCTCGTTTCCCACAACAGGGAGATTGAGCATGGAGAGAAAACAAGCCCCGCCCGGGCTATGCGCTGGCACTCAGTGAGCCTCACCGGGGTGTGACCTCACTGGACCGAGCTCCCCCTTGAGAGGAAATGTGAAAGCCATGGTTTGAGTGCAGAAATGTTTGCTTCACTGAGATTATTGTTGTTGAATATGCGTATTTACAGTTGTTTGATGTAATCACTTGATGACGCTTTCCTGAAGTACAGGGGATTCTCAGCTGATTTTACAGATACAGTTTTTAGTGATTCAGATTGCAGAATAAAACACACCGAAGGGTTATGAAACGATGCCTGTGCTTAGTTCACGTCTACTTGTGAAGTGCTGTCAGTGGCTTCACTTACATAATTGAAGGAAAACATGTTTGCAGAGTCTATGGTCTACAAATTCAAAACAGGTTATTATTATTTATTCCACTCCCGGTGATCGCACACATTTGACCCTAAATGACAAAGTAAATGAAAGCCCTTTTTCAAAGTAATACAATCAGTTCAAAAAATATTGTGCTAATAAAATTATGCATTCTAATGGAAAGATTGATGGCAGTCCATTTGGTGGTTACGAGGTTATTTGTGACAGACAGATGCAGAGTAACCTCATTACGGCCAGGATCGTGATGGCTGGTCGCTGGAGAGAGGACTCGAGCCTAAACCGCGGCCACAGCCCATTTCCAAGACGGATTCAGAAGGAGATTAGAAAACACGCGTGACCGTTCAACACGGGCTTGAACGGGCTAGCTAGGCGTGTTATTACAGAGGCAACGAAGTCATCATCTGTTTGATCCCTAATTGGCCTACTTAAAATCACAAATCAGATTTCCAGATTCCAGTTTGTGTGGGAGAAATGCAGGAGCAGAGACTGGATTAAAAGATGATCCCTTGCGGTTTGGCCTTTTTAGTTCATATTTCTGGTTGTTTTCTTCTTGACCATTAACCTGACATCGGCTTACTTTAGACGTTTCTGTCCACAGCCACCCGCTCGTGATCAATTATTCAGCAGGCTTCGTTTCTGTGTTCCCTGGGAGTTTGAAGTCAGGCTCTCTGCCCAGGCACCCGGGAGGGCTCTGTCAACATTGGGAAGATGTGTGATGGAGAAAAAGAGGGAATGTTAACGGATACAATTGCGTGGCTTTTTTTCTTTTGAAGGCTTCTGGACTCTTGGTGGACGGACTCCGTGTGTGTCTGATTTTGAAGCTGCCTCTTCCTAATGGATGCTAACGTGCCCTCCCCTGCGATGCCCGCATGGCTCTGAACCATCGCACTTCCGAAGCGTCCTCCCAAAGCCCCTTTTGTCTGAGGCCGCCATGCAGCACTGGGCCTCGCACACACAGCCCACCCGCTGCCAGCCCTTCTCCCGCTGGGGCTGTCCCTCCGGGCCGTCCCGCTCCCCTCTTGTCGGGTGCCTGCGTGCCCCCCTGCACCCCTCGTCCTTTCTTGTGCTTCGTGTGGTCAAGGCCACGCCCTCGTCACAGATGGTTGTCTGCCATGAATTCTAAAGTTCTCTCATACTGACAAAAGCACTCTTTACAGGAAGACTAGCTACACATGTGCTTTAAGGCTAGTCTGACTTAAAAAAAGTGTAGGACAACAATCTTATGTGGGTGAGTCAACTAAACATCTCTTGGATGTCTCTGATCTGCGAGTAAATGTAACGGGGTGTTCTTTCCAAGACAGTGTCTCCACGTAAAGTGATATTTAGTCTTTTCTAAGGAGGAGGTTTAGGGTCCTCCTAAACCTGGGCTGTGTGTTCAGTCCAGGATAAAGGACTGACTTGCCCAAATGAGCGAGTTTCAAAGTGTGCGATCCTGGAATCCTAGCCAACAGAGCACAGTCGAGAGGCTGTGTGCTGCAGTGAGAGGCCAAAGGTGAAGGAAGGACAGAGGGTTTCCTTGCATCCTAGTCCCTGGACATTGGCCACTTACCATGAGCTGCTGACTGGCTACGTGACCTCAGTTAAGTTTTTTAGCATCTGGGTCTTTGTTTTCTTACCTGCAAATCTGGATGATTCTGGCGTTACAAGGTTGTGGAGATACTTGCACATCTATCTTATAATTACACGATTGATTCGTTTGGGATTCATGAGATTGAAAGTGTTTCAGAAATTGCAGACCCTTCTTTCGTTTAAGCTGGTGATGACAGAGAGCCTCCTGCCGGCAATGCTGCTCTGGGGTTGGGGCGTGTGTGGGCGAAAGAGCCAGAAAGCAGCTGCAAACCCGGGCCTGCACTCTTCACGCGTCCGTGCAGACGCGTGAAGCGGGTGTGGACGTCCGAGTGGTAGCCTCTCGCCATTGTGTGGGCTCCTGTCCCCTTGGGCAGCCGTGGGGTCTGAAAACACTGGATGGGGACTCCAGAAGCAGACAAGCCTCACGTGGAAAGTGAGGACTGCTCTGAGCAACCAGGTGGCCCCGCGCAGACCCTCCAGCCCCTGCCTGCGCCCGGGACACGCTGCGCCTTGGTCCAGCGTGTCCTGGCCGTGGGCGCGGCCCTGCCGGTATCCAGTGGAAACATCGCCGGGTACCCCGTGCAGTGGAGGCAGTGACACCATCCGCGGTTTCAAGTTTCGGCTGGAGGTCTCCAAATGTGGCCCAGCGTCCGGGGGCCCGGAGGCGGCTGTCAGCAAAACAAAAGCACTCAACCTTTCTCTGTTAACAATTCATGCACGGCTAGTTTTTTTTTTTTTTTTTTTTTGCCTGTTTCTGTGTGCTGTGTGTTGCAATATTGTTTTCAGATTGCTGTCATAACCTGTCGTTTTTTTTAAAGCTTGTATGTATCTCACGTATATTTTCTCATGGATTCTTTTCCACCACGGTCTTTGAAGGTGCACAGTTTCATCCCAGCTCTAGGTAATTTTCCCAATTCCTTATCGTTGTATATCAGGTTGTTTCCAGTTTTCCGGGCTCATAGGGAATAAATGAACTATGAAGAACATCCCACCATGCAGACCCTTGGGCACCAAATTTACACACATAGCCTCACCGAGTCAATGAGGACACGTACACAAAGATACATATATACACACGTATACCTCTGCACACATACACCTCTATACACAGATACCTGCACACATATATGTACACAAGGGGAGCCCCAGGAAACAGAGTTGTCTTTCGGAGAGTGGGCCCCTTGTGGTATACTTGGAGTTGGTTCCTCTGGACGACACAGTCAGCCAAAATTTGTATCTGGACGTTTCGAGAAGGTTGTGTCACGATTTGCAGAGAAAGCGTCCCAAGTTGTGGCAAACAGGCAGCGGGTTCTTTCACCCTGACGAGGCCCTTGCCCACACCACGCTGAGTGTTCGGCGGTTTTTGATGAAAAGCGGCGTGGCCCCTGGACTCCATTCTCCCTGTTTCACCAGATCTCACCTCAAAAAAGCAACTGTTTTTTGTTTCCCCGATTAAAAAAAAATCCTCAGAGATAAATGTTTTGCGGATGCAGGAGAGGTGAGACAGAAAATGGCACCAGCACTAAATTGGCGAGTTCAAAAACTGTTTTGAGCAGCGGAAAAAGCACCTCCCCAGGTCCATGGCGTCAGACAGAGAGGACGTCGAAGGTGAGTGACGTTGAAACGTGGAAGAATAAACACACCTTTTTTAAATTAATAAATTCTATTTTATGGGGTCCCCCTAGTATATACACACATATATGCATATATCTATATACGCATACATATGCATATATACACACACATACTTTTTCATTTATGTACATATGTGTGTTTACTTTGAGGTTTTGTAAGTTCTTCATACCTGCTGTTTCAACTTAAATTTCCAGTAATTCCTAAAAGTTCAGACTTACTCAAACCCTTCATTTAGATATTTTCCTTTGCTAATATGATAGGTGAAACATTGCCTCATAATAATTTTATGTTTTCCTACTAGTGAGGCTAAAACTTATGTATTGGCTTACTTTTTCTCTCTTTGTGAATGTTTTATTTATGTTTAAGTATTTTTCCTATTACGGTGCTCTTTTTTGAAAATCTTATACTATATTTATTTGTTAAATTTTTAAAAATATTGTCTTTATTTTTCTGGTTTATTGAAGTGTAATTGTCAAATAGAAATGCTACATATTTATGACCTACAATCCAATGTCTTGAAATATGTATACATTGTGCAATGACCGTTGCCTCACCTCATCTGCTATCATTTTTTATGGCAAAATCACTTAAGATCTTAGCAATTTTCAAGTATATATTACATTATTATTAACTATAGTCAAATGCTGTACAGTGTGCTCTTTTTTATTGCTATGTACCAAAGTGCATGCTATATAGGAAATATGTCGTCCCGTTTTCACACACTGCGCATATGCATGCATAAATATTTTTCATTTTTATACAAGAAAACTTCAAATAATCTCCATGACTTCCTAGTGATTACGTTAGAATTAATACACACATGAGTTCTCATTGTTTACTAATTATTTTGCTATGTTGACAATATTAATCTGGACATATACTCCCATGACTTGCTCTTAAAATTATAGGAATTAAACTAAGTTTATTATAATCTTTACCTACAAAACACATATGATTTATTGCAGGGTTGTGATTTTTATCCAATGCCCTTGTGTTGAATGATGGTGTTTAATAATGCCGCAAAGCTGTATGTCAGAGATTTATTGTGGTTTTAATTTTTCTGAGCCAGGAGCCAGGGTGCCTGAATGGGTTTTGGTGATTATTGGCTGATAAGCAATAAAATGATCCTACCTGGAGCTCAGTAATGGCAAATGTTTCTCTCATTCTCTCTGATTAATATGGGTTTTTTGGTGTAATGTGTCAATTTTATCTGATTCAAATTTATCATCCAAGTAGCGACAGTAGTTTCAGCTCATGGAGAGGCTATTTTGACGGAGCTGTCACTGTACTCACAAAACATTGTTTATACCATAGTCACTCTTGATGACTATTTGATGAGCCCAGAGTATCTTGATAACGTTAGATGGAGTCAAGGGACTGTGTCTCTGTAGAACTTGGAACTTCCACACATTCCTAAGAGATGAATGGAGGTTTCCATCCCATCACTAAGTCTCTTTTGACTTGTAACTTGTTGAGTGCAGATGTCTTTGTCTCTAGAGTATAAGAATGTCTCCAATAATTGGAAGCACTGGAGAAATAAAGATTTTTTTTTTTTGAGTTGAAGTCTCACTCTGTCACCCAGACGGGAGTGCAGTGGCACACTCCCAGCCACCGCAGCCTCGACCTGCTGTGCTCCGGCAATCCTTCTGCCTCAGCCTTCCAAGTAGCCAGAACTGCAGGTGTGCGCTACCACGCCTGGCTAATTTTTTGATTAATTGTAGAGATGAGGTCTCACCAAGTTGCCCAGGCAGGTCTCAAACACGCGGGCTCGGGCAAGCCACTTGCTTCGGCTTCCCAAAGTGCTTGGATGACAGACTAAGCCACCAAAAATAAAGATTTCTAACAGAAATGAGAATTCTAAAGACTGAGAATCAGCCATGTAAACCATGCTGGGTACATGTGCAACGTCATCGAGTAATATTCAGCAGAGGTGTCTTGAGCGTCTTCTACGTGTCAGGCAGGGAGCCTGTGGAGGGCTTTGGCTGTGACCTTGTGTCAAGAGAGATGTTTAAAGTTACTCAGCAGGAAATAACCAGGAAGGGGAACTTCTGCGTAGCCTTTGATCTTCCATGCCGTCTTGCCATGCGGCTCCGTGCTTATTCGGTTATAGGGTAAAATTGCGTCATTGGGACATGGTGTGGTAATATGCTTTATTAGTACAATTTCAGAGTTTTCTGGATCCTTGAGAGCAAAAAGCCACCAAAGAGAGGTGAAAGATGAAGAAAGATTATGAAGCACCAGCAGTGCATTTTGTGGCAGGTGGTTTTTTGAGAGGAGAGTGACGAGCCCACTGGGGAGAGCTGGGCTTGAGCACATTTGTGTGATTTTCAAGGTGACAAAAGGCTGTGGACCCCAGACTGTCCTCTGTCTAAGGGTTGCATCATCCCGTTGCTTAAATCATGGTGCTAACTATGAGATTTCACTCCTAGGGGAACCAGCCAAGTAGCAACCCTATTAAGAGTTTTGAAATCATCCAAAGAAACCTTGGCCACACATTTATCAAATATTGGAAATCCATGTGTAAAACACAAATGTGCGGTCACGAAAGTAATTGTGCACATCCAGTGAGGCAAAGAGAAAGCATTTCAGCGCTTTGCCCTCCTTGAGCTCCTTGAGCTTTTATGTTTGTTCCTCATGAAGATTCACCCAGTCATTTTGCTTGGCATTTTGAAATACTATTACAAAGATGAATTGGACAGACCTGGTAGAACACTAGGAGAATTTCCAAAGCACAATTGTGGGTATCTACCAAGATGAGGCATTTTCACTGCCCTGTCGTATTTGGCTGTCACACACATGGGAGAGAGATCTTTTTTTTTTTTTTTGAGTTGGAGTCTTGCTCTGTCGCCCAGACTGGAGTGCAGTGGCGCTCCCAGCCATTGCAGCCTCGACCTGCCGGGCTCGGGCAATCCTTTCGCCTCAGCCTTCTGAGTAGCTGGAACTACAGGCGTGCACTACCACGCCCAGCTAGTTTTTTTGATTGTAGAGATGAGGTCTCACCAAGTTGCCCAGGCGGGTCTCGAATCCACGGGCTCAGGCAATCCACTCACCTCAGCCTCCCAAGGCACGATATTAGAGGCTGAGCCACCGAGCCCGGCGAGAGATCTTTTTATTCTTTATTTTTCAGAGGGAAATACATCTGATGGCGCTCATATATCTGCAAAATTTCAAGCAAAACTTTTCAGGAAAACAGAAGTGGAAACAACTGAAGTTGACTCTGCTTTCTTTCCCAAAACTTGTGTCCTAGAAATGTTTAAAAATTATTTCCACAGAATCTTTGCATTCTCCATGACTTGTGACCTTCTAAAAACCCAGAAAGTTAAAAAGCAGCACACTTTTACCTTTTTATTGTTCTACTACTGATTTGGGCAAAGCATCTTTAAAGATTGGAAAACCACTGATTGATTCCTCTTAACCTGCGTATCTAGGTACCTGGCTTCCCAGGAGTCTGGGATCTTGGTGTCCCGACAGGAAGGAGGAACCGAAAGTCAGAGATGGCCTTGGGAAGGGTGCTTTCCAGACGGTTTCAGTGTTGCTGCAGCCAGTGCTGCGGCTCCGCCTTCTCGATGCTAACTCGCAGCTCTGCCGTGAGGGTGCTGCAAGCGTTCACTTCTCTACCCGCCAGCATCCCGAGCCTTTCAACGCCCATATCTCAGGCTCTCCTGATCGAAGCATGACCTGCTTCCTGAAACTCTCATGGGATCATAATTTGATAACAAACCCCCAGCTAAAGACAAAGGAGAAGACGGTGTAAGAGGCCACCGATGATTTCCCTCCCAGCATAATCAGATCTGCACGGCAGTCCAGCCAGGACTCATAACCCTTAATAAGTCACTCGACTCGATTAAGAGAAATTGATTTTCCTCTACTGAGGACCGTCGTGATTGTGATAAATATGGTGTCCGCTGCTCACTGCCTCCCCTGCGTGGCCCTGCCATTTGTTTGCAGGAGGACAGGTGAACCAGCAAGCGAGGTGATGCCGTGTCCTTGGCAGCAGTCCGGGTCCGGGCGTGGGTGGCGGCGGGACAGGGGTCTCCGTGGGCAGTGTGGAGGCCTGCCCTAGGAGCCTTGCCAGCGCTTATACCTCTTGAAAGCCTCCAACACACAGAGCTCCTGGGTTGTGCTTTTCTCCTGGAAATATAGAAAGAAAACAGAGTTGGTGGCACGAGCTGGAGATGCACTCTAGTTAGGGCTCAGAAAGCAAGCCGGGAGCCCACAGAAGCACGCTGCCTTCCCCAGGTTCCCTGGGGTCCCTGAGCCAGAGTCCAGGGTGGGTTTGCTTTCCTGACCTCTGCGGTCAAGTCTAGGTTTCCAGAGAAAGCCGGGCCTTAGAACATCAAGCACATGGATGGTCAGAGTTGTTGGCGCTCTGGCTCCGTCCCCACTGGTTCTGGGGTTAAGCCTCCTCCCGTGCTGTCGATGTGGTTTGTGGACCCTTCCCCATCTTTCTTCCCCTCCCACGAGGAAGCTTGCAGCAGCTGGGTGTATTTCTGACTCCTTGCCCATGTCCTCACATGGTTCAGTAGTACTTGACACTCTCTTTTAACATCCGTGGAAAATAAAGGAAAGGAAAACTTTCTGCCAGTGCAGAATTATTGCAGTTGCTGAAAGTTTCCGTGTAAACTGTCTGCACAGCGTGTTGAATGTTTGTTTCTATAGTTAGAAATACCCAAGCCCTTGACTGAGTATCTGAGCAGGACTTTATATAACACAGTGCACGGAGACAGGGACTGTGATAAACATGTGCTTTTCACTGTATTTTCCCTCCATAAATATTTTGGACTTGGGTCTCTGTGTGCACTGTGGCCTTCCAGCAGATATCTCCTACTTCTGTGTTCCACGCAGAATGTAGGGGGACTCTGAAAGTAGACTTCGGAACTCTTTTCATAAAGTAAGAGATGATTAATTTCTTCTGATTAAAATTTTTTCTTGACCTGATTCAGACTTAAGATTTTTACGAATTAGCTTCGTCATTAAATACCCACGTACGATTTTTTTATTACACTACCAATTGTTGTTCCATTTGAGAATATATTCTAATTGTACTAGGGAAATTTCATGTTTTTAATTCATATCTTGGTGTCTTTTTATTTTTTATGAATAAGGAAGGGTGAGAAACTATGCTGCCTTCGACCTTGAGGGTGAGCTGGAGAGTTTGACTTGTCCTCACTACCACGATGGCCCAGTCTACCGCGCTTAACGTTCCCTTAACAGTTGTGTTACTTCTTGGCATTTCTCAAGAAAAGAAAGCCACCTCAGTGGAGAGTCATGATCGTGTATATGGAATATCTTAGCACGTTTAATTTTTATTCGCATTTAATGCTTTGTCACTTCAAAGATGAACAGAGTGATGATGAAGTTGTTCACTCTCTGGCTCTGACCCCTCTTCTGCTGAGGGACATCCTCTCCCCTTATCTAGGAATGCCAAGCGCACCGCCCAGGGATCCCAGGCAAGGCTGTGCTTGAGAGCAACTCCCGAGATGGCCACCAGTCCCTTGGAGTCCCTTGTCCAGTGAGGACGTGGGGGAGGAGGCAGAGTTTGCTCAGTTCCTTCTGCCTAAGCAACTTCACGAATTGAGACAAAACCCAATCCGTTCACAGACGTCGCTCTCAGCACTCAGCTGTCCTTGTGTCTACAACTCTGTGACCTTGGCAGGAGAGGTCATACGTGCAGCACTTGCACTGAATATAATTTTTATTTTTATTTTTTTTAGAGATGTGGGGGTACGGTTCAGGGTTAGGTCTACAAATGCTGAATGTAATTTTTAAAACAATATTACAGACTCATGGAAAACCTGGACTACCAAGATGGCTCTGACGTGTGCTTGAATCTGACCATCAAGAACTTTCCTTCTTATACTCCAAGAAGTTTCCCTTGCAATCGCCCTTTTATTAGCTTGTATAATAGTAGTGGGTTACCTGAAGGTGTGATCCAATTCTGCAGACCAGCGTTGTAAGCAAGTCTAGTTTCACACCAATCTTCATTTGCTTATCACCTTTTTTGCATTGAAATCCATAGTAATCTTAAACTACATAATCTGTGTTAGTTGTGACTTTATTCTGTGAAAACACTCACGTTGTCACTGACAGTCCAGTGTGTCAGCGTCTCCATGGCAGTGTTAACTTACCAAATGGAGAGCTGGTCTGTGGAGTTTCTTCTCAGTAATAGCTTAGATGCCATGGGACTTTCGAGATGGTGAAAGAATCGCGGGTGGAGAAGTTCTTTTCGTGTCAGAAATGCAACTTTCACAGAACCGCTGTGTCTCCAGTGTAGAATGGTCGAAAATCCCCATTTGTATCCCAGAGGCAACAGGGGCCGTGATGGGGGGGACACTGATCAGCGTCAGAGGGAGAAAAGGACTCACATGCGTCTGGAAGCTTTTCGATCCAGGGCTGGGAGTAGGTTTTTGCGACCTTGTCCGTGTTCACCTCAAGTCTGAAGCTCCACTTGGGCCCTGAGTCGGCAGAGTAACTGATGACAAACACGGCGAGGCCTGGAGCGATCATCCCTGTGCCCCGGTCTCATCCACAGCTTGAAGCGGCGGGAGCTGGCCTGGGCACATGGACGGAGGGGCAGTCACACAGCCAGAGGAGTGGGGAGAGCCTGTGGGGTCCAACTCGGAAGAGGGACGCTTTCACCAGTGGGGGGCCGGCTGCGAAAGAGGACAGACACCGCTTGGCTCTGTGCCGGGAAGGGCGAGGGCTCCCACACGGGGCCACGACTAGGCACCTGGGTGCTGTTCAAGAATATCCGTGGTCTGAGAATTTGTGATATGATTATGTGCTATTAAAGCACAAGCAGGGAGGCACGGTCTGATCAGCTCTGACGTCTGAGTCTGCAAGATAATTTGATTAAGTAGAAGTCAGACAAAAAGAGCAATGAAGGAAATGTTACAAGTTTAAAAGTCGCATGTTACTGAGACTTAATCTGATCGTCCTAAGACTGTGGACGGGAGACAAGCTACTTGCCACTTAAAAAAAAAGCTGAAAAATTTTAGCTTCATATAAACGTTTCCTGATGTTGAAAACCTAGCATCATTCAGAAAAGAATTCTGAATATTTTGACAAAATCCAAACTTCCTTCCATGAACTTTATGCCGTGACTTTACCCCATTTGTATCTGAACATCATTAACGTTAAATTCGGCGATGGCGGGTACGCGAAGGGCCTGTGGCACCCAGGACACACCCAGGCCGTTGAGCACCGAGTAGTCTCACGGCTGCATCGCCAACATGTGACGAGCCTCCCACGAGAGCCTTCTGAGCTGGTGACGACTGCCTCCAGGTGATGAGCCCTGCCCCCTCACGATCTGGAGCTAGCCATGTGACACGGACACAGAGCCAGAGAGGTGGCGGCTCACACACCCTCCCAGACGAGTGGCTCTGAGTGCACGTGTCAGGGCGGCCTCCCGCCTTCCAGGAGAGCCATGTCTGCGAGAGGGGTGGCTTCTGCTCTGGCTTCACGAGACCGATGCTGGACAGGGGCCGTGGCCTGGCTGCCTCTCCCGCCGCCTTTCTTCCCCTTGTTTTCCTCATTATGAGCAAAAGCCAGTCATCCTCCCAACATGTGAGTCCTGACACCCCACGGGTTGGAAACTGAGTTCCAGATGACACGACTGTCAACCTCAGAGCAGAGCGTCTTGCCTGACTAGCCCACCACCAGCTGAGAGCCAGACCCCACGAAACCCAGAGGCCGAGGGGTGCGGGAAGGGTGGTGTGCACCCTGACTTTGTCAGCTGCAGACAGATCATCCTAGGGGGATTTGGTGGTGTTGAGCTCCGCCGACAGCTGCATTCCGCCTGGCATACATGCACTCGCAGCAGCCCTGCTGAACGCGGGTGCTTCCATCAGCACGTGACCTCGTCGCACCTGAGAGTCTCTAGTTTTGTTGTGATGTTTTCCTGAAGCCGAGCTCAGTTTTCCAGAGGAAGAAGAAATGTCTTAAAGTTGGAAGGGGGCTCTGCTTGAGCAGTGACTAGACTCAGGGTGCACTAAAAGCCTGCCTGGGACCATCCCAGGATAAAGATGCTTTTTCCTCGATGCTGAGGGGTAAGGAGTGATTTCATTGGTATTATGAAATGCGATATTAAATTTGCACTGCTCAGATGGACGTTTAATTGCACAATCCCTCCCAGCACCCTAGACCAGCATTCCTGGAAGTATGTGTGACTGGGCGTGCTGGACCCTGATCACTGGCTGCCGGGGAGCACATGGGCACCTGTGGCCTCTCGTGTGGGACCTCCTGGCCTTGTGTCACCATGCTACTTGCAGAGGGAACACGGAGCGAGGGGAAGACGGAGGTCAGGGTCCCACCTGAGTGCCTCCTCGTGGTGCACATCCCTTGCTACGACGAACGCTGATCTCAATTCTGTGGATCGTCTCGTCACAGATACCTGAAGGGTTTCCTGTTGCAAGGAAGCCTGCGGTTACTCTTCTGTTTCTCCCTGTGAGAATGATAGCAAACCATCTGTATAGCAAATTGTTACCTCCTCCCTTCTCTTGTGCTGAAGTCAGAATTTTCATGACTGCGTTCTGTGGGTGACGGCGGTGAGATGCACGCAGGGGTGCCGTGACAATGGGTCGCGGGCACTCGCTCTCAGATGAGGGAAGACACGGCACTCCAGGATCGTCATGTCTGGCGTGGCCGTGGGGACTCCCGACAAGTGTGTGGAGTGTTTTCTGAAGGGAGCGGGTGTAACCTGAGGTTACCCAGGTCCTGCTCATCCTGATTCTTAAGCCTGGAGTCCGCGTAGAGGTGAGGCGTGGTGTGTTGTCGTGTGTCCTGGCAGGTGGCACGTGCTCTCTCCTTCACAGACGAGACGGACCCTCGGAGCCCTTGGGGTGGCCCTTGCTTGCCTCACCATGGTGCCTGGATGGGCGTCCTCGGGTGGACGGCGCCGCGGCAACGCTCCAGAGACCTGGCTTTGCTTGCTCGTGCACTCATCTGGGCTTGGTGCCCCGTGCCGGCACCCACCTTCCCGGTATCCCAAGCGTGGAGCCGCGGGCGGGCACGTGCACAGGTGTCTGTCCCTTTGTGCCCCGCCCCCGTTACTCATTATGGCAGTGGCACCGTGGATGTGCAGTTTCTGGATTTATGACCCATTCTTGATAAGTCTGAATCTGCACTGCGTGTGCATCTTTGATAAGGTTCTAATTGGATAGCGGTGACCTTTCTGGGTGTAATTCAGGGAGGAAGATTAAAAAGCAGTCCTGGAAGTGACAGGTTTGGGACAATAACGTATGAATTCGGCTCTGCTGGCAAGCAAGAGATGTAAGCCGTGATAAATGAGAGGCAGGCCCAGCGGGCCCGGGAATGATTTCTCACTTCTGCTACATCCGTGGGTGGAACTTGCCAGTGCATGGCAGGGCTACCACCGCGCCCGCCCTGTGTTGGATGACTGTTTACTGACTGCAGAAGCCGGCCGGTCACCCGTCGTTGGGTCCCACAGTAACTGGAAACCAGGTGCTGGATGAAGGCGTGGGCTCCCATCAGCAGAGTTGCAAGCAGTCAGTGGGGGGTTGGAGAGAATCACCCACACTCCTGAGACCGCTCTGCTTCTCTCTCCTGGCCATCCCTTCTCATCACTGTAAGAGAAGCGGTCATACACATTCATGCACGCATACTCACCCCAGCCCGAGAACACCCCTGTCCAGTTTTAGAGGGGGACTGTCTCGGAGAGTCAGCTCAATGAGCGGCATGCGTGGACATCCACGTTATTCCGTGTTCGATCGCGTCCGAGTCCTTCTGTGCCTCCCACTGGAATGTGCGGGAGCCGTCTGGGTAGCCGAGGACACTCAGCTGGATGTTTGGAGGAGGGGCGCCCACACTCCCCAGGGTGCATGTGGCCCTTCAGAGAAGGACAGTCTCCCGGGTGGTGCTGCCCCGGAGTGCCCACACATGGCAGCCCGGGTCTGAGTGCGCTGCTGTCCCCGCGGCTGGGAGGCTGATGGCTTGGTGGCTCCGCCTGCTTTGCGCCGCCTATGGACTTGGAATACCAGGGAACTGCCCACGTGGTGGGCAAGTCCCCACTGGGGTGTCCCCCAGCATTCCCCGGGGGAGGCGTGCTGTCCCCGCCCACCCACGGGTGCACCCCGGGAGCATGGGCCTGTGGGTCCTGCATTGCCTTTAAAGGGCCCCTGAAGGCTGCTCAGGGAAGGGGAGGCAGTGAGGCCTGAGGGGTGCCGGACACCTCCCTGGGCGCCAGCCACGAGGGCTGCGCCCCAGGCTCACAGTGGTTCGGGGCGTGTGGTACGTGGGTTTCCTCAGTGCCCGCCAGGGCCAGGTCTGTCCCAGCAGGCTCCGCGGAGGTGGAGAATGGGGGGTGAAGCCCCAGAAGGGAAGTGGCTGGGCCACGGTGACGCTGGTGGCCCCCCGCCCGCAGGCGTGGTCCCTGGCATGTGTGTTCATGTGCTTGGAGAATGAGTGGGAGCGCAGTGACCATTGTCCCTCAGGGATTAGTGTCCCTGGTGGCTCCTGTCTGTCACTAAGTAGTGTCCCCAGGAACCACTGTACCTTGGTAACTAGCGCCCCGCAGAGACGAGTGTCCCCCAGTGATGAGGGTCCCCCAGTGACTAGCATGGTTCAGTGACCAGTGTCCCTCAGGCCTGTGTGTCCCTCAGTGGCCCCTGTCCCTCTGTGTCTGGGCCCCTTCGCTGGGGTTCATGGGCGTGTGGGTCCTCTGGAGACAGCATCTCCTTGGGAGTTTTGGGAGTCCAACAATGTTCTAAGTTAGAGTGGTCCACAGCCTCTTAACAAGTGTTAAAATGAGGTAAGATTGACAGGGATTCTGGAGAAACATGTTTGAGGATTTAATGTTTTGGCTCTAATAATTATGGTTAACACAAAAAATGTATGTTTACCTTTTCAAGTGCATGACTGTGATTTCTTGTGGCAAATTTTCTGAAAAATTGTAACTTAAGTCCTATATTTCTATGTTTGTTTGTTTATGGAGATAAGCTCTGAATAGTTTTACAAAGTAAATTATTCTTAAATGTTAACAAAATATTGTTTAACTTTTATGTGCCTCAAAATGTTCCCACACACCCTAAGGGGTTGGACAGACATGGAACCGTCATGGATGTAACAAGACAGCCCCTTTTTGGGTGAAGGATGTCATTTTCCTGTCTGTCGGTGCATCGACTGACGGAGATAATTGGCGGGGAAGCCCGAAATGTATCATATTTGGCACAGATGAGTGCCAGTTTGCAGTACGCCACGCAGCAAAACTCCCCATCTCATGGCCATTCTCCCCTTGCTGAGATAGCTTAGAAACCTAGTGGCGCATGCCACCTGTGTGGTGGTGGGCGCTGCTGCCGCTTGTTCATGACTGTGGCTGGGCGCCTGCCATCCCTCCTCTCCGTGGCTGACCCATGTGCTCACCTGCTGACAGCGTCTCCGAATTCATTCCTGCTTTTCGTCCTAGAGTTGAGGACATCAGTTCCGTGGGCGACAGACTCCAACCTGCTGTCACAGCGGGGAGCCAGAGGCATCTCGAAGCCTCCAACTCCCCACTGTTGGGCGTGTCGTGGCGTGTCCTGGGGGCGGTGTGCCCCAGCCAGCTGGGTGCGCAATGCCCCGCTGCCGGCCCAGGTGGCCCTGCCCTGCCCTTCGCCTGTCCGGGAGCTGCGACACTTGGATTGAAGTGGACGTGGGTGGTGGGAGGGCCGGGTCTCTGGCAGCAGCAGCTCAAGGCCTGGGGAGTCCCAGCCTGGCACAGGGGGCACGGGGCCTGGCCTGCTGTCATGAGGGCTCCAGCAGGAAGCACTTCTTCTCATAGAGCTGAGTGGGGATTTCCGTGAAAACACAGTGGACGGTCATTTTGATGATCACATCCATCAACAGGCGATATCTTCAGTTACACAGAGAATTGTAGACAAGGTGGTGACTTGTTACCTGTGCTCTTTTCTAAAGTTTCCGTTCCCTAAAATCTTCCAGTGATATCACTGCAAAGAGTAAGTAGTCTAATTTAGCAAAGAAACAACGTGAAATTCAGGCCTGCATCCAGGTGAAAGAGAGCCAATGCTCAGTGAATTCATGACTAAATATACTATGAGGACAAAGTACTTTTAAAAATAAATTGTATCTAGTTATTACCGCCATAATACTAAAAGTCTTCTAGAAACATTTCCTATGTAAAGCACAACTGCAGGTGTTGAAATGTTTTCCCGATGTACTTTCCTACCATATATATATCTTACAAAATAATTCTAGAGCATCTAAATGGAATTTTAATATAATATTGTGTTTAATAGCACACATCCCTCTAATTTTTTTTTTTTAAGCAGGATTTATTAAAAGGACAGAAAAGCTCCCACGGTGGAAGGGGACCCAAAGGGACTGCCCCATCCTTCTAATTTTATTGTGCCAAGCATTTACCCAGAAATTACACGAACTGATAAAAATATCCTCTTTTTGACCTTTCACCATCCAATTCCACACAAGACGGCTGAAAGCATGTGGAGAGGATCCGACATCTGTAAACGCACCCTCCCCCCCACACCCGTCCCGTCACCCCTCGAAGTTCAGAGCGGTCCACCGGACGGGGTGCCTCGCCGAAGTTCAAGCTGTCGCATGTCGCTGCCCCACGAGGCTTGAGCAAATGAGCAGCCTTGGACGGCCGAGGAGTGGCAGGGTGTGCAGAAGGCCTGCGTCTGCGGGTCCTCGCATGACTAATTTCCTGTCAGCAAGTGATTTTATTATCATTTAAATCAGAATTTATAATAATGGCAGTAAACTTGCCAGATGGCTGAGTTGGTAAATGTTGAGGGATACAGGTTCCCTGCCCTCTGAGCTTCCTCTGCGGACGCCTCCCGCAAGCCTTGCCCGCGCAGCCAGGGGCTCTGGCGACCACTTTGGTGTGGCCAAGTCCATCCTTCCTCTGGAGAGGACTTTGATCTCACAGCGCTGTGTGCGGGGCTTGCTTGGCCAGAGGACAGACTGGCTGCTGGTTATTTACATCAGGGAGGGGGTACGCCGTGATCCGCAGGCATTTCCCCGATTCTTCTGATAATTTCTGCAAGAAAAGCGTCTCTATCTCTGTTCACCAGCCTTCAACAGGAAAGGGCACCTACCTGAGCTTCTCTGTTCTTATTTCTCACACAGAGTTAAAATAACAGAAAAGGACGACTGGTCATCACTTCTTCTGTTCTCTGTCCTTACTCAACACAGCGTGGATTCATTGACTGGTTGGTTGGTTGGATTGAGGTCTCACTCTGTTGTCCAGGCTGGAGTGCAGTGGCACACTCACGGCAACCATGGCTCAATCTACCAGGCTCAGGCGATCCTTCCGCCCCAGCCTCCCGAGTAGCTGGAACTAGAACTACAGGCTTGTGCCACCACACCTGGCGAATGTTTTGATTTATTGTAGAGATGAGGTCTCCCCCCAGGCTGCCCAGGCTGATCTTGAACCCCTGGGCTCAGGTAGTCCTCTTGCCTCTGCCTCCCAACATGTTTGGGATGACAGGCATGAGCCACCATGCCTGGCCTAGCAACGTGTTTAATACAGCAACCAACGAGACTGCCTGCAGCACAGCTGAGATTTTTATGAGTGCAGCTTTTGCATTTTCTTCCTAAAGAGCACAGGCACAAAAATCATTCCTATCAGATGAGATTGTACAAATAGTAAAAATGATGATGTCAAACGAATGCCCTAAATATGAAACAAATTATCGACTCTATTTCATAACATGACTAACAGCATAAATCTGGTAGAGAATTTTAAACTGCCAATTTAGATTAATTACAAAGGACACTTCCCCCAACCATGATTAAATCACAGAGAAACATGGACTGACTCCTCTCCCTCCAAGGTTTTCAAAGAACGTTGGAGAAAGTTTGGTGCTGGAGTTACAGGTGCACAACAGTGGTGCTGCCGGTTCCCTTTGACCGGTATCAAGATTGGTCGTGACCGAGGTCCACTGATGGCGAGCTTGGAGACTAAGTGACTTCTTGCAAATGCAGGTCTGTGGACAGCGGTATATGGTGTAGACCGGCACCCCTGGGTTGCAGAATGAGTATTCGTGCTTGCCCTTAGGATTCTATGTTTGCAAGACACTCCTGGCTTGGAAAGCTCCTTGCCAGCCTGTGTGTGAGGGTCCAGAGCTCAGGGCTTGCTGAGGGCTATGTTTGCATCCGGGCGAGTCCGCTATCCTGGTAGGAGACCTGATGCCTCTTGGCCCCACCGGCTTCACAGCCCCTCTCCAGCTCACAGCTTGAACTTCCTCTCCTTCCCTGGTGGCACGAGCACCTGGGCGCAAACTTGAGCCACAGCTCTAAGAAGAGCAGATGACCGGCTGGACTCCATCCAGTCTGGTCCCACGGGGATCCCTGTTAAAGGCACTGGTGACTGGACTACTTCCTATCTTGCTGTTGCGTCCTGCTTTTGTGATTCTACTGTCAATTAGTGCTGCGGTTCTGGGTTCCTTTTTCTCTGAGTTCTGCGTATTTGCTTCCTAACTGTGTGCTGTTTAGGCGGGATTACAGCTAATTTGTGAAATAACAGGAAAATTGGTGAAAAAAGCAAAGCAAAGGAAAACGCTTCCTCAGGAAAATGTCACAATCGGGTGATTATTTCATTTGTTCCTGATCTTTCTCTTTTCGCTGTATATGTAATTATATCATTGTTTCAGTAATATGAAACAAAAATTAGATGTGGGGGAAACTCCAAATAGCGAACGCTAATGTTCTTAAAATGAGGAATTTAACTGAACCACTCAGAACTCCCCTGCTGGGCTCAGGCAAGCTGAAATTAATTCAAGACGGCAGATAAGATTTTTAACCAGGCCGAGTGGAGATGACGGATGTGACAGCTCTCAGTTAAAATGTCTTTTAGCGGCAAATGCAGGCGTATTCGTCAAGAGATGTGACACAACTGTCCCGGTGAGAGAAATGACCCGATGACCATTTGCATTGAGAACAAAAGAAAAATTCTTTGTGGGGAAACCTGGGGAAAGACAAATCCCTGGGAGCTTCGTGTTTACTTGCTCACGCTTGGGAGTGTTTGGGTAACCCGTCTACCTTGAAAAAGCCTCTGGAAGTTGGGAGGACCATATTTTTTTCAGGCACTGGTTGTTTTCTTTCTTCTCTATATGTCAGAAAAGAATCGTTGAATGAAATATCAATGTTGAGGGAATCCAGGTAAACTTTTTTCTTTTTTATCTTGTAAACAGCAGCAGAAAAGCGTCTGGAAATAGTCATATTTCAAAAACTGGCTAAAAAAGCCTTATCCATCGAAAACTCAGATTTGGCTACATGAACAAAATCTTGGAATGAGAAGCTTTTTTCTTCTTTTTTTAAAATTAAAACTCTGGTTCCCTACCCTTCCACTTCCCAAGAAGAAGCCAGTTTGGTTGTTTATTATAAAGCAATGCCAACAAAACAAAAGTGGATGTAATTTTATGGCTCAATGTTATAGGGAAGAAAATTATCTGGAAACTATGTTTGGCAGGATTCGACCATGTGAAAGTCAAGTTTAATTAACTTTAGGAACAGATGCTTTCAAGACATAGCAGTTACCAGTTAGAGCTGCAAGTCTAATTGAGTTTTATAGTACAGGGTTTATTTTTCTAATTAAAATTAAATTGCATTATTATAATTTTGCTATTGGAAGATGTGACACGGTTTTAAAAGGGTCACTCAAATATAAACCTAGAAATTGGCCTCTTTAGATTGAAAGGAAATAATGGACAAAGGCATATTTTAGTCTCAAGACTGAAATACAATTTTCACTTTAGAAGACAGTTATTTCCTTTAATAATCTAATATCCTCAAAAGTTTATATAAGAATATACAAATTTATTATATTGTAGGAGACGAGACAGAATTGTTTGTCCAATATTCAGTGAAGCCGAATGGATTGAGAAAACATCACAGAATCAAAATAATCATTTATCTGGGTCTTCTGGGATAAATAGGAATTCCCGCCTGAGATGAATTTTATTCCAGGAAAGATAAGCAGATAAATCAGTTTTCCCCTTATGTCCCTGGCCTTTTCTTGTCTCTTTTCTGGGATCATCAAGGCTTCCCTCATTCAGAACAAATGCCTTGTGATTCCTTCCCATCTGATCTGCAGCATAATTTTATGTGGACAGTTTTCCGTCCCCATCACGCTATTTTGACAGACTACAAAATTGGTTTGCTCTTCAGGCTTTGACTAAATTTGTGATACCACTGAAGTATTTTTAAGAGTCATTGACTGATATAAGTGCCCAACTCGTTTTTAAATTGGATGCCCAGCTCAGTACACACACACAAAAGGCAATGAATGGCCTTTTCTTCTGTGTCTGGTATTAAAATCTGCATTTGCAAATGACATCTTTAGATGAAGATGAAGAAATTAAGCAATATCGACTGTACTTGTCTGTGGTGTGTAAATGTAAAATTCATCTTTCAATATGAACATGTTCTTGGTTTTCATGACATCTCTCTCGTTTCAGTTCTAGCCTGTAAGTTTTTTTCAGCCCTGTGTCCTTGGGGTGCTCTGGTATCCACTTTCTGTCCCTGTAACTTTGGCAGAATCCTCAGCTCTGCTACATCATTTGTAGACAAGCATGTTAAACGATCGCCTCCTGCTCTTCTGCTTCTGATAGCCCTTCTTAGCATCACTCTACAATATTTGGGCAGGTTCCTGTCACTTACCCACCGTATTCATTTAGCATGGTGCACTTATGCTACAACTGAGGATTGCCTCTTCACAGGGGTAGACAATTCAGAATCTTCTTGATACTGATAATATCTTTCCACTTACAGTTTGCTTAGGATACAGAGAAAATGCTCTAGAAAAATTCGAGTACAAATATTATGTAAGTCACACAAGTAATTAAAAAATGTTTAGGCTACATATTAAAAAGAACAAGTAAAATGAATTTAATATTATACTTGGCCCAGTATCCAAATTTTTATATCGATATACAATCAGTACAAAATATTAATGAGATTATTAATATTAACTCTTTTTCCATACTAGGTCTTTGAAATCCCATGCCTACTGCACATTTGCAACACATTTAATTATAACTGGCCACGTTTCCATGACCAACCCCCACTGCTGGCTGAGGCCACCATGTTGGATACTGTCATCTGAGCCCCGGCTGCTCAGACTGAAAAGCACTGCTCTAGAACTTTGAGTTGACATTCCAAATTTTCTAAATGTGTACAAAACTGGTATTAGCATTACTTCCTGTTCCAGTGATTTTTTTTAATAAAACTGCTTTATCCAGATATAATTCATATAATATAAAATTCACCCCATAAGATGTACTGCTCAGTACTTTGCATAATTGTGTAGCCATTTCCATGATCAAATCTGAGAGTCTTTTCCTCACCCCAGAAAGAAGACCCTCTACCCATTAGCCCTCACTCACCAGTCCTTCTGCTCCCAGCCACTGGCAACCACCAATTGATTTTATTTATGGGTGTCCCCGTCCTGGACATTTCATATAAATGGACTCGTTCAACATGTGGCCTTCTTGTCTGTCTTCTTTCGCTTCACCTAATGGGTTGAAGGTCCAGCCATGTTCCTCCAGATCCATCCAAGGAGCATAGATGAGCTCTTCCCTCTTTTTTATGACTCCAAAAGATTCCATTGCAAGGATATACTAGGTGCTGTCCATCCATTAATCAGGCGATGGGCGTTTGAGATGTTTTTGCCTTTTGACGGTTATGGGTAATGCGTCTGTGAACATTCATATGGAGTTTCTGTTTGGACGTATGCTTTGGTGGTTCTGTTGGATGTAGACCTAGGAGTGCAGTTGCTGGGTTAACTCTATGTTTGGTTTTCAAAGAAACAGCCACACTATTTTTCAGAAAAAGCGACACCATTTTCCACGAATGTGTGAGGGTTCCCCTTTCTCCACACCCTCACCAGCACATCTCACTGTTTAGTTTTTTGTTCTAGTCATTCTAGCAGGTGTAAGAGGTATCTCACTTGTTTTTTATTTGGCTTCCTTAATTGCAGACGATACTGAATATTTCTCATGTGCCTGTTGACCATTTTTGTATCCTCTCTGGAGAAATATCTATATTAAAATTTAAAAAAATCTTTTCATTGTTGAGTTTACAAGTTATTTGTATATTTTGAATGCATGTCCCTTGTCAGACTTATAATCAACAGATATTCTTGTTATTCTGTGTACTGTCTTCTAACCGTCTTAACAGAATTGTTGGGAACACAGTAAGTTTTAATTGAGTCTCAGCTATCTGTCTGTCTGTCATCTATCCATCCGTCTGTCCATTCATCCTCTTGGCGTCATATCGAACAAATCGCTGCCGAATCTAAGGTCAAGAAACTTCACTCCTGTTTTATTCTAAGAGCTTTATACATTTAGCTCTTACATTTAGCCTGTGGTTCATGTTGAGTTAATGTCTGTGTATGGGATGAGATAGGGGCCCAAATTCCTTCTTTTACACGTCGATATCCAGGTACACTGGCACCATTTGTTGAAAAGACAATTCTTTTCCCTCACTGAGTTATCTCTGCATTATTTTTTAATCAAATAATAATTAACATAAAGATTTGTTACTAGAAGCTACATTATATCCTATTCATCTACATTCTCTTTTGTATGTACATGACAGGCCCACCCTGTATGGATTACTGTCTCCTAGTAGTAAGTTTTGAAATTGGGAAATCCGAACTATTTAATTTTGTTCTTCTTTTTCAATCTTGTTTGGTTTTCTGGGGCCCCTTACATTTTTATATTAACATTGAGATCAGATCCTTAATTCCTACAAAAACCATAGCTGGGAATTTGATAAAGATGGTGATGAGTCTGTAGGTCTAATTGGAGACTGTTGCCATCTTTAAAAAACACCATCTTGCAGTCCATGAATGTGGAATGTGACTCCCTTTATTTAGGCCTTCTTTTGTTTCACTGAGTGACGTTTGATAGTTTTCAGTGTATTTTGCACTTGTTTTGTAAAAATTATTTCTGTAAATTTTATTGGTTTTTGATGTAATTGCAAGCTGAATGGCTTTTAGTTTTATTTTATGATTATTACATCGTATCTTGTAACCTACAACTTGCTGAACACTTTCATTAGATCTCATATTTTTAAAGTGTGTGTGTGTGTGTGTGTGTGTGTGTGTGTGTGTGTGTGTGTGTGTTCCTTAGGATTGCCTATATACAGGATAATTTTATCTGTGACTAGAGATAGCATCACGTCTTTCTTCCAATCTGTAAGCCTTTATTTTCTTTTCTTGCCTACTTGTCCTGACTAGAACCTCCAGTACAATGTTCAATAGAAATGACTAGACCAGACGTCTTAGACTTGTTCCTGATCTTAGGAACAAAATGATCTTTTTTTTTTTTTTAACCATTAAGTATGCATGTTTTCAACATGAAAAGATGTTAGATTTTATCAAATACTTTTTCTCCATTCCTTGTAATAATCATGTGCTGTTGTTCTTTATTCTACTTATTGGTGTGCTAGATTATTGACTTTTATATGTTAAGCCAACCTTTGCATTTCTAGAATACATTCTACTTGGTTATGGCTTGTAATACTTTTTATACATTGCTGGTTTCAGTTTGCAAGTATTTTGCATCTGTATTCATAAGGGATATTGATCTGTGGTCTTTATTTCTGATAATGTCTTTGTCTAGTTTTGGTATCATGGAAATGCTGGCCTATTAAATGAGGTGGGAACTATTCCCTCCTCTTCTAGTTTTTGGAAGAGTTTGTGAAGAAGTTGTGTTAATTCTTCTTGAAACATTTGGTAAGATTCTCAAATGATGCCTTATGTCCCTGGAATTCTCTTTGTGGGAAGTTTCTTGTTATAAATTCAGTCCCTTTTCCTTGCTATATTGTGTATTCAGATTTTTTATATTTCTTGAGCTGTATTTGAGGATTGCGTCTTTCTAAAAATATGTATCATGAATGAAACATATTTCCCTGAATGAAATGTGGCCATTACGTGACTCGAGAAAGCACATGCTTTCCTTTTGCCTTTCTTCCTTGTATTTTGCCGCAACCATCATCCCCGGCACTTACCGTTGAGACAGTTCGACAGCCAAAACGAGCCCTGGGCAGTGTTTCAGTGTTGATGTTTTGCTCATCTTTTCAGTTTTCAAGCAGTGGGGAGCAGAGCAAGGTCTCTTCTCTGGCCACCGTGACTGTCTAGTCCCCCATAACATGCCCGGTCCAGTCAGACGAGGAGCGGTCTCAGTGGTGAAGTAATGAATGCAAGTAGCCCCCTCCAAAACGTGGTCACAGAAGACACCACCTTAAGGGTCAGGTCTGCCCTTTCATGGCGGGGCTCTCCTCCGAGGTCAAGCCATGCGCTCTGCCTTCGGAGGAAAGCGATGTGATTCCGTCTGCCCTTCCCCCAACGTGGGGCCCTCGTGATTCTGTCTCATCACGGGGTGATGGCCTGCACTGCTCGAATACGAATCCTTAAGAGTCGCAAGATAATCACCCTCCTCAAGTCATCTCTCCCATTATTGGACACGTCTCCTGTTTAGGAGATCTTCCTTGTTTCCAGCAGAAGATGGCCCCCTGATCGCCGCATGTTTGCTTCTGGTCCTGTCAGTCTGACCCGAGTGGAGCAAGTTCCCTTCATCGACTCTTTGACAGTCCTCCCGCTCTCAGAAGGTGGCCAAGCATTTTCCTATTCAAAGATGGTAACAGAACTATAATGGGGTCAAACTGAAACAAATGATGAGAGCCTCATCTGTGCTACCGATAATTTCGTGATGCATTGTCATGTGGAACAGTACGTAGGTTTTATAGAGTCTCTTGTCAACTTCTAAACACAAGTTCGTCTTTGTTGACCTTGTGTGCGTGTGAAGTTAGAAAATAATCAAGAAACAAGAAGTAGGTACAGATGGTGGAAAATGTCTAGCGAAATGTGTCCTCAGAGTGTTTGCTTTAATATGACTTGGTGTGAGACAGTGAGGGGATCGCGAGGCCTACACTCAGTGTTGAGTACATTTCAGATGACTGTGGTGTAGACAGCAGACTAGATCAGCCCTCAGAGACGTCGGGTCCCAATTCCCTGAAGCTGTGAGTATGTGAGTTTATATGGCAAGGGGGAACGGCATTTTCATATGGAACTACAGTTGAGAATCATCTGACTCTGAGGTTGGAGGTCTATCTTGACTAACCCAAGGGAGTTCCGTGCCGTCAGAGGGGCCTCAGAACCGACAGAGGAAGGCAGAAGAGCGGGTCACAGTGTTCTGTTGTGAGAGGGCCTTGGCTTGCTGCTGCTGGTTTTGAAGATGGAGAAAGTGGCCACCAGTTAGGGAGCAGAAGTGGCCTTTGGAGACTCAACAAGGGAAGGGAAGAGATCCCCCCACAGACCCTCCATGACCTCGGCCCAGGGAGACTCACGCAGACTTCTGGATGTTTCCACAATAATAGATGTGTGGTGTCTAAGCCGGTGGATTGGGAAAACTTGAGACAGTGGCAATGGAAAACTATCACGCAGGTCAGTTGTTTAATGGAAAACACACACACCTACTCTGAGCTGGATTCAGGTCTGATGACTCTACTAAAGCCTTCTTTGGAAGGTCACCAGTTTACCTCCATGTTGTTAAACTGAAAAACTCTGCGCATTTTTCAGTCTCTCAGAAGCATTTGACGCTACTGATGAGCCCCTCTCCCTCCTGAAAACCCTTCTCTGCCTTCCATGATCTGGCTCTTCCTTGCTTCCCGTCTCCCTTCCTGATCTCCCTTCCTTGGTCTCACTTTCGGCCCATTACAAACCACCTGCCTGAATGCTCAGCACCCTCTTCTCTCCTGCCAGGGCTGTCCCCGCCTGGCACCGGTGTCCACTGCTTTGTGGCTGTTCTTTCTAGAGCTTGCGACTCCCCACCTTCCTTCGGGCTGCTCTCCTGAGCTCGACTCACACAGCCACGGCCCACGTGACTCCTTTTCTCTCTGTCTCGGAAGCTCTGCGCCTCATGGTCACCGGGACTGTCCTCCCGCCTTGCCAGCACCACCTCCTCCCTTCATACCTGGGGTGTGACCGCGACCCACCGTGCTGCCTCGGTAGCCCCTGTCCAGGCACTCCTTTCCATTCCCGCTCCGCCTTTGTCACCATAGTCTGTCCTTGCCTGGACACCACACGGCCACCTGCCACCACTCAGGGCTGCATCCGTCTGTTTTCCACGTTTCGGCCAGAGTCTCTCACAGTGTCGATCTCCCTCTTACACCCTCATCTCTCATGGTGGTTCCCTTTGTCTTTGAGGTCAAGGCGGACCTCCTTCAAGTGTCGTGGACTGTGCCCTTGGCTGAAACCTCGCAGGAGTTCCGGGAGCAAGTGAGGCATTCCCTCCCCAGAATGATTTCAGCACAGTTTTGGTCTCAGTCACTGTCTGATTTCACTTTAGACCATAATGATTAGGATCATGATGACGAAAGCATGGAAATTGTACAGTGTGGAATAAAGACCTCCCAGTGTTTCTTCCGAGTCGTCCCTCAGTATTGTCGTAGCTGTGTTTTCTGTGTTGCTTGAGAAAGTGGAGGGTTGGCTCCCCTTTGAAATCAGTCCAGGAAAGGTCGATGTGGACTGGAAAGTGTGGGGGAAGTGTGGTCAGATGTGATTCTACTTGAGATCGTGTTAAACAATGTAAAACTGCATATTTGTACATATAAATCGTTTGTGCATTTTCTGCAAAAAATTGACATCACTGCCGATTTAACTGAACCCCAAATATCCACTGGTTCTGTATTCCCTGCCTGGTTGAGTTGTAAATGTGCTGGTGTACCCAGGACATGGGACACCTTTATTAGTTAAACCAGCTGTCATACGCATTGGTTAATCAAAATCTAGTGGAAGGAATATTTTCCTTCCTACTGCAGGTTGCTGTGTGGAATTATAGCACATTTTCTTTCAAAGATTTCAGCAGTGTTTGTGAAATAAATGCTTAGCATTGTTAAGCTCCTGGAATATTGTAGGCAGTCTCCTTTAGGAATATAACAAATAAAAGAATACTTCATGAACTCTTACAAATCTGTTCTGGTGTCTAGTGTTCCTCTCTTATTAGAGCTCAGAAGGATTGAGCTACCTAGTGGGTAAAACCATGAGATTTTAAAGAGATCTCTTCTCTCAGACTCATATTCTTCTTCCACATCAAATGTTCCCGCCGTGCAGCCTCAAAATCACTTGGAAACTTGTTAGAAATACAGATTCTTAGACCCCACCCAGATCTACTTTCTCAGAGGCTCTGGGATGGGCCAAGCAGGCGTTATGACCACCTTCCAGATGACACTGATGTGCTCTGAGTATCTGAGACCACGTTGCTACTTGCTTTGTTCTCTGTCTGTAGGTGTGACGTGCACTTAGCAACATCCTTGTCATTCTTCTTTGACCCACTGGTTTTGACCACCACAAGTCAATCAGCCAATAATTTGGTGTTTTATTCTGACTTACCAGCCAAGAGATTCCATCCTTCAAAATGAACATTCCCAAGTACATTTAGGGTCGCATGTAATGAAAAGGTGAGAATGTCTAAAAGTTAATAGAATGTTTGCGTTGTAAACTCCGTTTAACTTCAAAGTCCTGCGCTGAAAATTTTATTTTGCCTCACTATGCGTGCTGAAGGGTTCTCCGGTGTCCAGGTTGAACTGCCAAGGAAAGAAACTCAGGGCAAGGATATACTTGGAGGACTCTTCTCTCTCTGTGAGGGCGTGGAGCAGGTCTCCCGTCTGCCCCCGCTCCGTTGAAGAGACTGAAGAAATCCTGGGCTCTGTGCTGGGGTCTGTGGGGTGGGGCCGGGTCAGCCATTGGAAGCGTGTGAAGGGCGGGTGTTCCCTGTCCTCCCCTTGGTGTGCTGATCGTCATTGTTTGGATGTTCTTGCTTCACTTCGTGGGAGGTTCAGGGGAGCTATTGCTTTTGAGGAAATTCATTCTCTATTCTAAAACCAATTCCAAATGAGCTTTCGGGACACCGTTTGTTTCTGTGTTGGAGGTGCTGGAGGGCAAGCGTCACTCCTGAAATATTAACTTTCAGCACCCACGTTTTTACTAAACTTCTCAGGATAGTTGTGGGAGATTAAACAACAGGAGTGTACGTGAATGTCCTGAAAGATAGCCCTGACCGTCCCAGCCTTCGGCTGAGGTCTTCACAACCCAGTTGTCTGATTTATAAAATGGGAAGGGAGACGTAAGAATTGCAGTGCCGAATTCTCATGGAATCGACCTCGTTCAAACTGGCTAGTCCCCAAACACAGTCAGTAGAAGCTTCCTGTTCTTTCACAGGCGGTCCCTTGGGTGAAAAAGCTGAACGCCAACAACTTTGAAGGAGATTTAAGTTGACGCTGTGCGGTGCTGGCATCGGCACCAGCCAGGACCTGGTCAACCTTGTGTGCCAGCACTGGGTAGAACTCACTGACAACAGAAGTGGGGAGTGGAACCTTCTCAATGAGTCTATGGGTCAATCAGGTGTTGTGGGAATAGCTCTTCGTGTTGGAAGACTATCACTCGCCACTCAATAGCCACAATTTCGAGAACTCCCCACCCAGTCACAAGTGCAGCTCACTGTACAGAAAACAGATGGCTCGCCATACGAGGTGAGTTAATTTGTGTGACCGGGATACACACTGCAAGAGACAGCTGCACTCTTTGGAGGGGAGTGGCTTACACACTGAATCCACTCCTCATGACTATTTTTGCGAGTTTACTCGTGACATAAATAATAGGGCCAAGGAGTCAACGCCCCTCCAGCTTCTGCAACTCGAGAGATGTCTTTGATAATAAATACGTGGAGTAGGCATTAGCTTGTAACTAAAAGTCGGGGCGAAGGGACTCCCCAGAAGAGTTTGTCTTCTGACGTGCCGAATGGCCCCAGGGTTGGTGGCAGTTAATAAACTGTGTGAGTGTTCCATGTGGAGCTGTGAAGCTATTCATTCCGCTTCCACAGGCCCGAGCCTCTGCTGTGAGATGAATCACAGGAGAGAATGGAAACTGACACACAGGCCTCCCTCCCGGGCCGCCGCACCGGCAGCCTCAACAGGAAGGCGCGTCATGGCTTCTCAGACGCCACGTTCTCGCCCTCCACCCTGAACGAGACGTGAAGCTCTTTACGGAAAGCGGCAGGAAGTTGTCATCAGGGCCGGCTGACAGCGAGGCCGGCGTGCGCTGGGCCCCTCAAGTCCTCATTCTTCATTTCTTCTCTTCCCGGACGGGAGGCCCACCACCGGCGCTGAGCAGGGCGGGGACTGGTGCACCTTCGGAATCCCTGACGGATTGGCTTCATCCTCGCCCGTCCGGGCTCCTGCGCTCATCAGGGCCCTGTGATGTCTGCAGCCATCGCCGTTCTCGTGCAAGCAGAAAGACACCGAAGACCAGCGCCATGAAAGTTCAATTTTCTCTGATCATCGTTACCCGGTTTGGTTTCGTTATGCCCGCTCCTGTCTGCAGGAGGTACGGCGTGTGTCTGCGGCACGTGCAAGATGACTACTGCCTGTAGGGGTGGGTTCCAGCTCCTGTGGGAGTAGTGTCTTAACAGGTTCCTGATTCCCTTAGGTGGCCCAGCCAGCATCCTCACCCGGCTTGGCCACGGTGGGTTTCCATACATAGCGAATGCCTGGTAGGATGTGCATCCAGTTCTCTTTCCTCTTTAGTCACCGATGGCACTTGTGAACGTAGACCCGGCGAATTGTGTAATGTTGTCTGGAAAATAAGAATAAGGCATTCTCTGCCTGTCCACATCAAAGGACACAACTACAACAAAAGAGGCATACTCATCTTTCTCTGTCGTCAGTGACCAAGCTTGGGTAATGGAATAAGAATGCAAAATTCAGGGCAGCTCATATAAGGGTATTAAAATGCTGAAAGTGAGTAAGTGCAACATACCATGCTTTAGACTCTGGAGAAGGCCTGAGTGCGCTCAGCTGAAAGCTAAGATAGTTGATGAGGTGTACTTCAAATTCCCACAATAATGCTAACCTTCATCTCTGAAATTCCTCCAACAATGGGACTAAGTATGCAGCCATTTTAATGTCAGTGATGTATTATTTTAGAGGTTCTTTGCTTCTTTTGAGATTATCCTCCCACCTCTTCATGATTCCAGGAATTAGTGGTAAAAAGAATAAAGAGAGGGAGAGAAAAAAAGCAATGTGGATGTGGCAGACATCAATTTGTGTGTGTGTCCCTGTTCACCACAGAGGCAAAACTGGAATCATTCTTGCTCTGATGAGATTGTCCTAATAGTAATTATGAAAACTTTCAATGCCATGTATGTAAATTGATTATGTAAATAAGTAGAGATGATTTTTCCCAGTGAATAAGAAAAGTACTTTACATTTGGTAGTATCTGTGTACAAAAATGACTAAAGGAATTCAGGCTGGGTACAGTGACTGACTCCTGTCATCCCAACATTTTGGGAGGCCAAGGATGGAGGATGACTTGAGACCAGAAGTTCCAGAGCAACCTGGGCAACAGACCAGCCTGAGAGACTCTTGTCGCTACAAAAAGCTTTTGGAAATTAGCTAGGCATGGCGGCATGCACCTGTAGTCCCAGGTACTCAGGAGGCTGAGGCAGGACGATAACTTGAGCCCATGAGGTTGAAGAGGCAATGAGTTATACTCCCATCAATGCACTCCAGCCAGGACGACAGAGAGTGAGATCTCCTCTCTAAAACAAACAAAAAAGAATTCAGAATTTTTTTTTTTTTTTTTGAGTTGGAGTCTCACTCTGTCGCCCAGACTGGAGTGCAGCGGCCGCTCCCGGCCACCGCAGGCTCGACCTGCTGGGCTCTGGCGATCCTTCCGCCTCAGCCTTCCGAGTAGCTGGAACTACAGGCATGCACTACCACGCCCGGCTAATTTTTTGATTTGTTGTAGAGATGAGGTCTCACCAAGTTGCGCAGGCAGGTCTCGAACCCCTGGGCTCAGGCAATTCACTCACCTCAGCCTCCCAAGGTGCAGGATTACAGGCTGAGCCACCGAGCCCAGCTAGAATTCAGAATTTTGAACAGTTATTTGGAATTTAAAAATGATTGTTTTAAGAAATATTTTCTTGAAAAATACTTTTTTCTTACAAATGGTGAAGATATTTTTGTAAATGTATTCATGAATTCCACTCTTGTGATCTTGAGATATTTTCATTAGGTTGATTCATTGGAAGTATTAGACATTTTTTAATTACTGAAATTTACCCATTTAATCATGTATCCTCAAAAGTCAGAGAAGCTGATACTCGAAAAAAGAAGTCAAGTTGTTTTCTTACTTGAATCCTTTGATTTTATACTCAGTTATGTGTAATGCAGTTCAGTAGCCACTTAACTGTCGACAGGACACACCGTGCAGTCGAAGCAGGAGCAGTTGCCAAGATGTGGTGGAGAAAACCATGTCTGCACTACGGTCTCAGTTCTTCTACTTCACGTTAGCTAGCAAGCATGTAATCGCTGCATTCCCGGCATGTAATTACCCAAGAGTTAACGTGTTTATTGACCTCCGGAAGTACTGATACTGTAATTTTAAACTAAAAAGTAAAACTTGAGTGTGAAATTGTACGTGGATTTTGATGCTTGCATTGTGGGTCTGCTCTCCAGAATAATAATTTGCTACGAAGATAATTTCCCCAATTTCCAGTGGAATCAGTGCTGTGGAGTGTTATTAGAGCGCCCTTATGACTGATGGTTAACTGACTACACAGGTAGGTAAAGGAAGGAATTCTCGGTGGGTTAAGGAAACGGCAATTACACAGATTCCCTCCCTGGTAGAGCTGGTGGCCAATGGGGCATGACTGCCCCCGGCATCTCTGTCCCTGGGGCCTTAGTAGTTTGTTTAGGTGTTGAGAAAAATACCTTATGACTGTGATAATAATTATGCATTTGGAATGCGATGCTTGTATGTGTAACATAAACTTCCATCTTGCATAAAACACGGCCTCAGCACCATTTCTGTGATGCTTCCTTTGCTCCCCAGGCCATGTGGGATGCTTGAATCCAGTCTCATTTGCCCCTGGTGCTGCCACGGTTAATTAGTGGAGTACGGCGTGTTTCCGTTGACCATGCTTCAGGCAACCTTTGGACTTGTTAGTAGGGACGGTGTGTGTGCACACTCTTTAGTTGATACTGACACTTGAGTTTAACGATGTGACATTATTTTCAGTAGTGTGTCGCTTTCTTCCACTCTTGTGTAACATGAGGGAGTGAAGTCGTTGAACTTTTAGATCATGGTTTCATAGCAATTGGCTTTTCCTTTCTGAAATACAGCCCAGAGATGTTCTACTTTCGGCTTCTTTTAATGCATCCGATTTAGAAATACACAATTCATTTTGAAAGCTTGATAAGGTACTTTTATTCATTCCCAGAGGTCCTCTGAAAATACATTCCCTCCTCTTGGTCTCTCTAAGGCACGCAGCGGTGTGGGTGTCGCTGATCCTATCTGCTTTCCTCAGTCTCACCTCTTCCTCTGTGCTCATGGCTCTTGACTGAAACATGGAGTTTCTCTTCTTGACAAAAAATATTCCGTATGATTATCAAATTAGTAACTTCGCCCAGATTATATGCAAAGCCATGGTCTGACAATGTTGTAGGAGCAAAATTTCTGTAGGGCAAATTCAGTTGGACCAATAATGTGCTCCAACAATAATGTTTTTTAAAGAAGATATAGATACAATTTATCTCTGCTTGAATTCAGTTTGTAAGAATTGGAGAGTTAACGCACCATGTTTTCCCATGGGACATTTGCCAACCTCCTCAAGCCATAGCTTCCCAGCTCTACAAAAATAGGACCTACAGCAGGAAGGCGTGCTCTGTGGTGCAGGAGAGAGAAAAAGGAAAAGGAAAGCCATCACAGAGAAATACTGTACCCATACCAGGAATTATATGGTAACTGATTTACTGATGGTGTGCATTTGTACTGTGCTTTTGTTTTCACCAATTACTTTTTGAAATTCTTGGATGCTTGAAATACATGATTCTGATTGGAAGATAGATACCAAAATAAAAGCTGGCTTCACAGGTATTGACCTTACACATTTAGAAGTCCTCTAGACAAAGAATGAATATACAAGCGTTGTGCTAGAAAAACAGCTACCATTGTCTCCTCTGCTTAATTAAAATAACTTTCAAGCAGATAATCAACCGTTTCCATATGCAAGATCCAAGAAATACCATGTTGTGGCTGCCAGGTTCGGGATCTGGGTGAATTCTTGACACTTTGCAAATGGAAACAGCACACACCTGCCTCGATGCCACGCCCCCCGATTAAGAGTGAGCTGTAAGGACGTCGAATACAGCCTCCCCGCCTGCATGAATTAAACAACGAATGTTTTATAAACAGCATGCATTTCTTTCTTCCTCTAACAAGACTGCCATGGGCCCTGGAGGAGAGACAGGCGGAATCCTGCAGTTTGGCCTCTAGGATATCAGTCAAGTTGTTACACAGCTTGCATCTTTTGAATCCTTTGCAATGTTTTACATTTCCTGATACCAAAGATGTTTGCCAGCTTTTAAAGCGTGGAGATTAGGGTGTTCTTCTCGCCATCTGAATGTGCTGCCAGAATGATGAACCCATGCGTGGATCTTACGGATGCTGTTTTACGTTGCATAAATCGTTCACAGTCTCCAGTCGTTCATGGGAAGCCGATGTCTTGCTGATTCTGCCAAGGTCCCGCTGGCCATTGAACTGTTCACTGAACGGAGATCCCACAACCCAGTGGCACACCCTGTGTGTGGGCCGCTCATTGCACAATGCTGCATATTTTAAGCTCCTTAATCACAGAGGACAACTCTAATTGCTGGCATCATTTTAAGGTCCTCCTGCTACTTTCTTTCAGAGTGTCCTGTTGTTTCATGCCACAGTATTTATCATAATTTGAAGTTATATTTGTATGTTCATTTCGGGTTGACTGGCAGCTCTGTGTGTTTTCTTCACCAACTTACACCTAATACTGAGACAAAGTCTGCGACCCAACATAAGAACTCAAGATGGATGTGCTGAATGCATGTGGTTTATACTCTTTAAACTAAATATCTCACTATTACTTTAAAAAAACGGTCCATATTTTAAACTTGTTTCTGGTGTAGTCAACAATGCTCTCTCTCGAAGGGTAGTTGGATAGTCAGACAGCCTTGCTCATTGATAAGAAGATGCAGATTCTTATGCACCAAAATTCTGTTCTTCGTTGTCTCACATGTGAGTCCACTGCACAGTAGGGGTCTAAGAGGATTCACTCGAGTACAGGCACACGCAGAGAGGAAGTGCTGCCGGATGGCGAGATTCTGGGTGTGAGATCGCACTGTGATTTTGTGAGCTGTGACCACCGGTGGGAGATGGGTGAAGGCTGCAAAGGCATCTCCCTGCTGTTTCTCATCGTTGAACCTGAATCTACAATTATCTCAAGATAAACAGCTAAACATAAGGCAGAGTATGGCATTTGTGTGAGAACTGAGCCAGATGTAGAAAGTGAGACATACAAACAACTCTTTTTGTTATTGGCATTGTGACAACCTATATGTATAGCTTAGACATTTAAGGAATGAGCTAGACTAGGAGAAATTCATTTTAAGTCAGTGATAATTTGTGGGCACAGTCACGAGTTTTGCACATTCCTTGACTCCTCCGTTTTTGTGAAGTTTAGCTGAAGTCTAGTGTGTGTGTGTGTGTGTGTGTGTGTGTGTGTGTGTGTGTGTGTGTTTAGAGAGAGAGAGAGAGAAAAGTAACAAAAAATCATGAGTGTCCAGCTTGATGAATTTTTACGAAATGAACACAGTCTGTGTCTCCAGCACCTTGATCATGAAACTGGCCCTCCATGATCCACCCTGGTCTTGGCCTGCCAAGTGAACCCCCTCTCATCCTCTGACTCTGCAGACTGAGTTTTCTTTACCCCCACGGATTTCAGCATATAGAACATTTCTAAGAGTAGTGTAAGGTAGCGTGAACCTTCCCCCAGATGCGACGTGTGTTAATGTTCTGAGGAAGCCTGTCTCTCTCCCCAGGCGTACACAACCATGCAAGTGCAAGTTGCACATGGGAGCATTTCACTCAAGGGGACGCCTGTGTTTATACATCTCCTAAGAGCCAGCGCTCTCCTCCATAATCACAATAGCATTTCCACACCCAGGACCTTTACTATTGGCATAAAGGTATCACTCAATAGGAAGCCATCTCCAAATATCCCCAACTGTTCCAATTATGCCTAGTAGAATTTTTTTGACATAAGATCAATTCAAGTTCATGCATTACCTTTGGCTATTCAGTCACTCAGTCTCTTTCTCCCGCTCTCTCTCTCTCTCTCTCTCTCTCTTCTTCTTTTTTCTCTGTGTCTCTTTTCATTTGGAAGTTTTCCAATTTTGGGGGTGGACTGTGACAAGCTGCATGCATTTGGGCAAGGCCGTTAGCCTCTATAGACCCTGAGTGTCTCGCCTTTGGCTAAATCAACCAGATTTCCTTCCATGGCTGAGATTGTGTTGTGTTTATTTAGACGTTGCATTTGGCCCTCTTGCTGTGTATGAAGTTAGTATTTCTACTGTGGTACAGAAAACGGTATCAATATGTTAGCATCTACGACTTTGGGTAGAGTAACAACGAACAGGACACCCTTATGAATGTCTTGCATGGCTGCCAGCGCATTTCAGAAGACTCTGTATAGAAACTATAGTACATGAGTTCAGTTCAACTGGTCTCAGGTGAACTTTGAGCTACTGAAACACCACACGCATCGTGCTCTCCTTCACTGTCTCAGCGCGCCCAGCCTGCCCGGGAACCTTTCTTCTCTCCCTGAGTGCAAGCCCAAGAGGGGACTCAGGAGTGGCAGTTGAGCTTGCACGTGTGTCCCTCTGCTGTGTGCTCCATTCCACGAGCAGGCAGGTGTGTCTCTGTGCCCTTTAAAACACTGAAATTTTTACATGGTGTGTCAGCCTTAGGAAAATTAAACACACTCGCAAAGTACACTAGCACCGTGACAATGGTAAAGAAGTAATTTCTAAAAGTATGCTGAATTAGCCCTAGATCTTTTCAACTAACAACCTTGTCAGATTTCTATGGAAGCTCCCTGCCACATCTGTCCATTTCTGAACGATGAGACCGTTGGTCTCACAGCCTGCAGAGAGTGGGGGCATTACGGTCCTCTGCTGCACTGACTTCACTGTTCCCGTGAAACTTATGGCAAAACCCTGAGCTTTAAATGCGAGACTTGTCTTCATCTTGCCCAGGGAGATGAAATTTGCCATTCAAATGAGAAAAGCTAATGAACAAAATGCACACCTTGAAAGAAATGTTGTGATGTGCCCGTTTGGGTCTCACAAGACTGGTTCCAAACACCCCCAGTGAGGTGTCGATTGTGCTCACTCGGTCCAGCTGAGGTGAGTGAACTCCCGGTGGCTTGGCCTTCCATCACCACACATGGCGACCCTTCCGAGCACTCTGCCTCACATGCACACCAAAGTCAGTGCTGGCCTGGCCATGAACCAGTCTTGCTCTTCACTTTGATGTTAGCTTTGCTCTTTCGGAATCTTGCTGAGAAGGTAAACACCATGGCCAGGGACAGGTAAAAGGAATGTCTCTATGGAGCCCTTGTGGAGTTTTCCATCGGGAGTATGCGTCTGCCGGGTCACATTTGTCAAGTTATGCCTTAAAGAGCAGCGGGGGGAATAGGATGGATCGAGTCTGGCTTGCCATCTTGATCTCTCCTGTCCCATGCACCTTGCCCTGGAGACCCGGACTGTGGCGCTAAGCTATGTCCGCACACTCCCAGTTTCACGCTTACATCCCGCCGTGTGGGAATTCACTTTGGCTTGCTTGTCCTCTCATTAGAATGTTCTATCTTTGGAGCAGATGCCATTCCAGTTGTCATGTTTTCCCCAGCTCCTAGTAAGCGCATCCTGTGGTGGGGCATTTGAGACGAAAAGTCTGCTTGGTCAGGGGACATCTTAATGACCGAGTAACCAAATCCGGCCTATGGCGCCCTCATAGCAGGTCCCTTTGCCTTCTACCGCACGTGGATCCCTCCCAGGTCACCTGGGAACCCAGAGCCTAGCTCTGGGGAGGACCGCCTGTGACTGGAGTGGGCAGATGTGGTGGCCTTCACCCTCTCCCACCCCTGGGAATGTCTGTCCCGGTTTAGGTAGCTGAGTGCAGTGCAGCGGCGTCTCTAGGCACCCACAGGGACGGAAGTGACAGCGATCCCATTCCCAGTGTCCAAAGGGCAGGTCCTCCTGCTCAGATTCCAGCTGCTGCAGACATGTGGACGCGCAGAGCACGGGTAGCCCTTGTGCTCTGAATGAGCCTGTGAACTTCTGGAGATAATGGGGTTATTAGCACTGTGAGTTTAAATCCTTTGTCTGGACACTTGGATTTTTAAAATGCTCATACTGGGGCGTTTTTGACACCAACGCCTAGAATAGCCTCTGTTTCCACTCTTGCCTTCAAAGTTGTCAGGTTTTAATTATCTACCAGGCAGCCTCTAAATAAGAGAAAATGTAAAAGGTCACCACTCCTGCCTTGCCGGGCGGTTTGTCCGTCGCCCTCACTAGGCACCCGCACTGTACTTAAGCTCCTCGAAGAATGTTTCCGTGATCGTTCGTCCACCTTTCACACGCGACCCCCAAGGCAAGGATGCGCTGTGGGGATCTTCTGAGCATCGTCTCACCATGTGCCTTTTGCTCCCTGTGAATCAGACCCGCCTGCCGGCCCGTCTCCGGGAAGCGCTCTCTCACGGCGGCGGGCAGGGAGACGAGACGCCTGCTTTGGCGACGACTGCCTTGATGTTTGTCTTTTTTCTCCCTTTTTCCCCCTTAAGACGAAGGTCGTTCTGAGGACACAGTCCACACACTCCACGTGTTGGCAAGGTGGGGGACGGCAATGCGAACAGACATGGCTGTCCCCAGGGCGGGCCCTGAGCAAGGCTCCCCGTGGTGTCCCCCTGCCAGAGGAGGCTGGCACCCGAGGGGAGGGGCTTCCCCAGCGTCCCTCTTGCGCCTGACTCCAGTCCAGGACTGGAGCAGCACACCATGCTCCCAGATCGACACCGAGAAAGCTTCGTAAGTCAGCGGAAGTGCCCCGGCATGGCCCTTTGGCTGCGGTCTCCCTTCCAGAGCTGACCCCTGTCACCTCTAAGAGTGCGCCTTCCTTGTCACTTGGTGGGATTCTGTCTTGCCCTCATCCAGCCTCACATTCTGCCCTCACATTCTGGTGCTCACATTCTGGTGCTCTCTCGGTGGCTGCCCTCAAGAAATCACTGACAGTGTGGACCAAGTGGGCTGCTCGCTGTGCCTCAAAATCTGGGACTTCCTGACAGCCCTTGGGGACTAAGAACGTTTGACAAGTGCATTTTATTTTTACAAGGACACAAGCACGTGTGCAGAAACAGGCCTAGCTGTGCATATTTCTAATCAGTGACGCAATTCCGCACTTGGGGGCTTCTTTTGTAACTGATACTTGAAAACTTTCAGAATGGTAAGAATTCCTGGGGATTTAGGAACCGAGGCAAAGACTTTGAGCATCGTTCAAACCTTCTCATAAGACAGTGAGCACTGGAGATCTGTTAATAGTAAACATCATGTATCTTCCCTGTGGTACCACGTTACTGTGTTGGAAAAACATATGTGAATCAGCACCACCATCACCCTGCTTCATTTTGTCCTAAGTATGATTTCTGTTTAGACAGCATTGTGGAGTCGCTTAGCTTTTTGAAAGGGCAATGGAAAAGAGTCCTAAAAATTTAGCAAGTCACCAGTCTCTGCAAACAGAGACTCTCTGTTACCTCTCCTCAGTGGGTACATGAAGATAAAGTAAGGGGCACAACCGAGGGAGTTCTCCCCTCCCCCCGATGATTGTCTAAATTCGACTTTGGCCCCCACGAAGGCGAACGATGGCCGCAAGGTATGTGTAATTGGCGGAGTATTAAGTGCTGCGCTCACGCCGAGGAGGCTGAAGGGGGACAGGAAAGCCCGCTTCCTATTGATTGGACGGTGCTGGGATAAATGCGTGGCCTCTGCCCCTAATGGAGGCTGATTGTTCGGGGATGTGCCGGTGAGACCGGTCGATTCCTGAGCTGTTGTTTACTGGGAAGGACAATATCAATTTTCTGGAGGGATGATTGGTGGGGTGTCGAGGCCGTCACCCTTCTCTCCCCGGCACTGACAGACAGCCGGTGACAATTACCAGTGACGGGGCCTTGCCTGAGTGGGCGTGTACACCAGAGGACACGACTGGCAACAAAAAGAGGCAGGCGCTCCGGTCACGAAGACACAACCGGCGCCTGTCAGGACCGGTCACGCGGGCGGCGTCTGCACGGCGGCCATCGTGCGTCTTCTCCACGGGGACCTGCAGCTGACCGTCCTCCTGAAATATCAGTGGGGACAGGTCTTGGTGAGGGGGAACGTTAACTGTTGGTGTTCCTTCTACCTGAGAGTTCCTGTCGGAACAAAAGCCTCTCTCTTTCCTTATTTTTTCTAATCAAAATAAGCTTTGGGGGATCTGAATGGACGTGAAAGTAGATATGTTTTATGCTCCACAGAAATGATTACCTTTGTGGCTTGTTCCCTTGTGAGTGAGAGTCGCTCCCATGACTTTTCCTGCAGGCCACGTGCTGCTGGCAAAAGTCCAAATGCACAGCAGATGATTCAGGCTGCACGGGCGTCAGGGCAGAGACCAGACCCTGCGATCCCGCCGGGAAGGCTCCCTTCAGGCGGGGGTGTTTGTTGCAGGGTGGGTGCCCGTCTGCATGTCTGCCAGGTGTCCCACGAAGGGCCTTCTTCCTTCTACCTCCTCCGATTCCGTCGCTTCATAAATTCAAGTAAAGAGGAAGATCAGGATCTCCACAGCCTGCCTTCCTCAGGGAGAAGCTAACACCCAACCTGGTCAGACCGCTTGTGCTGCAGATGGATCAGGTAGCTGGATGTGCCTCTCGGCAGGAGACTGTCTTTGTGTTCATTAAAAGGGTCACCCATTTAGCCTGTTAGACTGACCGCTTCTTAGAGTGGCCATATTCTCCTGGAAATTTACTGTGTGGGAAAATTCGCAATGAGTCTAGTTTTATATACTCATATTTGCCTACTTGGGTTCTGTGGGAATTGGGTATCTCCCTACCAGATTTCCTTAACACCAAAGTTAAAATATCTGTGCATACTCAGAAAGATTGTTGTCATCTTCCCAACAAAAAGTATGGCCTGGGAGTACTTTCTGAGCTTGGTCTCAATTGCATAATGAGAACTGCATTTTTCAGGACTGGTCACTGTAAAGTTGAGAACAATTAGGTGCGAGATGTTGGCCATCTCCCAACCATGTGGCATGCATGGCTACATCAGATGCATTTCTCCTCTGTGAGAAGTATTTTCTTAAATACCGTTTATGTGATGTAAAAAGGAATATGTATTTGTCCCAGAATTTGGCAAACATTAGGAGGTGCAAGTACCAGTATGAAAACCACTCGCTGTTCTGCCATTTAGAGGGGAGTATTGTCGGCATTTTCCTATTTGTCCATTTTGGTTTTGCTTGAAGATTTTAAGTGTTTAGATGTGTGTATGTTATTTCAAGTGTTTTCAGTAATGCTAATTTCAGCTTGATAAATTTATAGACAAGACAATTGTTTTGGTGGTGTCCCTTAATTTTACATGAGTAGGTTTCAGTCCTGCTGAGTGATGACATCTGGATGCTGTTTCTGACTGGCCTTGTACGATTCCATACAAAAGTTATCATTAATTTCCTTCCATAAACCACAGGCTAATTGATTTTCCATTGCACTCATTAAAAATAGATACTTAGCTTTTCAGAAGATTGTCTCAGAAACCCAAGGCAGGGCCCGGGTCCTCTGGGATGCCATCAACTGACCACTCCATCAGGCCGAGAATAGAGGTCCTCCTGCTTGTCAGAACTGAAGCATTTATCCCATTTCCCAGCAGATAAACATTTGCAAGGCAAATAATAAATTAGCCATTAATCAGAAGAATGTTTGCATTCGATGAACTCTGAATGGAGTGGAGATGTCAGGTAGATAGACAAGAAAATCAACATGGCAGAATCAATCGCAAGGAAGCACCACCCATCAGTTAGAAGACACCGGCCCTAAAATCAAAGACTCTGGGTGGTAAGAACAATTTGTAAAGGAAGAAAGCTATTTAGAAAAAAGTGGGGGTACATCTTAAGATGCAACAAACCTATCTGTGCATGTTGAGACAGCATATGAGCAGTTCTTACATAGCTAAGTCTTCAGCCTAATGATGTGTCATTTGGAAGTTTAATTTGAAAACAGAGACTGTCAAATACTTATTTTTAAAACCTTATGTATTCAAAGAATGTTTTCAATCCCAGGAGAGCTCTTCTATTTCATGAAAAGTTCTTTTCTCACACCATTAATCTTTTTTTTTTTTTTTTAAATGAACAATCTGTCAAGTATCTTGTTCTCAAAACAAGCAGTGACCTTGGTGTTTTAGTGTCCCTTTGTCCCAGTTGTGTCTGCCCCCTCGTGTGTGTGATGCGAAGACGTTCAGATGCGGCATCTGGGGGGCCCCGTGTCGGGCTGTGCGTGGCCACTCAGTAGTCATGTGGTCCTGGGGCATCACTTAGCCTTTTGCAGCCCTCCATTTCCTCCTTCGTAGAGTCGATCCTGACCCTGGCAGTTTTTTTTTAACATAGAAAACACACGTGTGTCGTATACGTTTATTCTAGAGCATTATTCATATTTGAAATTTCGAAAAAAAATCTGCTATTGTTACATATCTTGCTCCATGTCTAATCAGTTAGCAATGCGTATCTTGTTTCTGAAGATATCATATCTGAAGGGATTAAAAGGCTCAGTGGTTATAAAAGGGAATATTATCTCTCCTGATTCTCTTGGGGACAGAAACTACAACCTTTGTTTTCTGAGAATTGACCGTCAGGGAAATTGCTCTCGACTCCAAACACCTACCATCTGGCACGTCCCATCTTCCCATTGTGATATGCGACGCCTACGCCTGATCTAGCCCGGACTCTCTATGTGTGTGAGATTCTCGTATTCACCCCCGAGGTACAGGGAAGAGCAGTGTGAGCAGAGTAAGCAGTCCTCCTTGTGGCTCTCCTGACTCCCCAGGGCGGCCCCTTCTTCTCATGAACACCACTCTGTCCCCCATCAGGTCTTCTAGGCAAGGCCTCTTAGGAAGTAACGACTCCTCGAAACCAAAACATTACCTGAGGGAGAAAACCCTTATAATTAGGAATTTGAATGCGCACCATGCTGGTTAGCGTTGCCTCAAGCACAGAGAACGCTGGAAATGTTTTGCAGTTTTAGAAGGCATAAATGACACGTGCAAAGGGAAGGGGGTTTCCTTACACCATCTAGAGACCGTCGAAGTAGACCCTATGCACCGGCAGAACACGAAAAGCAAGACAGACATGCCAGCTGGGCCGTAATGCTTCCTGCTGTGGTTTTAAAAAATGTATGCTAGCCGGGCTCGGTGGCTCAGTTTGTAATCCCATGCTTTGGGAGGCTGAGGTGAGTGGATTGCCTGAGCCCACGAGTTCGAGATCCGCCTGGGCGACTTGGTGAGAACTCATCTCTACAATAAATCAAAAAATCAGCCGGGTGTGGTAGCACATGCCTGTAGTTCCAGCTCCTTGGAAGGCTGAGGCGGAAGGATCGCCGGAGCCCGGCAGGTCGAGGCTGCGGTGGCCGGGAGCGGCCACTGCACTCCAGTCTGGGTGACCGAGTGAGACTCCAACTCAAAAAAGAAAAAAAAAATGCATGCTTAGTTAATTTCCTCACCCCACGCCACTTTTATCTTTCACTCTTGTAGGTAACTTTAACTTGAGTTTCGTGAAGAGATGCAGAGTTAGAGCAGGATCATTGTTTATTGTTTGCCTCACATGTCTCCAGACCTTTTCATGTGTATCCTTTTCATGTCTGTTCTGATATTCACGTCTAAGAGTAGCAAACTTATCTGTGCATGTTTATGCTTTTCATTTATCCCCAGTCTACGCCTATCAAATACCAACTCTTTCTGTCTTACTTTATTAACTCTTCCTTAATGCAGAAGCAAATCCAGCTCTCCTCCATCCAAAACGCGGGCTAATATGGGTAAATTTAAAAATTCTGTACAATTTTATAAAGAAGAGGAATTAGGTTTGGTTTCAGAATTTCAAAAGACTTCATAAAAGCAGGAGTGTTCGAAAATACCCTTAAACACTGATATTTTTAAGCTTGTCATAACATAAATACCACTTACCGTCATCATAAAGTCCTTTTTAAAAGCTATGACTCACTTTTAATAGCCAAGGCCGCAGCGAATTGCATATTCTTAATGGTTTGAATTTACAACTCATCCATTTTCATGACAGCCCCATGGGGTCATTCTATTATCGTCCTCATCCTGCAGATGTGGAAACTGAGGCAGAGGGCAATGAAGCACCTTGCGCGAGGCCACATCGCGCAGCCAGGCACGGGGGGTGTGCCTGGCCACTCTGCACACCGCCCTCCACAGGAGCGTACACGCGTGCCTAACGCTAGAGCAGCCGTCCCTGGGAGCCTTCCAGGTCCGTCCCCAGAGCTTGCTGGTTTGTGTCTCTAGAGCATCAAAAGGGAAATAGCAGGAAATAGCGGGAAATGGGAACAAAAACAGAGAGTGGAACTACAGTGTGGCGCTTTTGAATTCTGGGCTGAGGCATTCTGACGTAATTGCTTGGTGCACGAGTTTTGAATGTGAAGCGACAGCACTGGGTCTCCAGGTCGGCAGCCTAGGACACTCAGAGGCAGGAAGCTTGTGTGAGCAAGCAGCTCCTTGTCGAAGCTTGTGTGGCACGTGGGTACAAGACCATAATCCTGAGCCGGGAAGCCCTGGGAGGTGACACATTTCCAAGCATGGTTCCTTCAGGACTTACAGGATAGGGCCTGCTGGGACAGCCGAGGGCTTCAGGACAAACGGGGAGGGTGGAGGCGGTGATGCCGCGACTTCAGAGAAGACACAGGAGCCGCAGGTGTGGGAAGTGTCTGCCTTGGTACTTGATGGGTTTGTGGATCCATGGGAAAGGTCCAGACAAGGTTGGAAAGGCCGCTCTGGAGGCAGGGAGAAGAGCCAGGGACAGAAGCGTCGTTTCTGGAGTTTCCCGTGGAAGGAAGGCGAAGCCGTTTGAGCAGATGGACTCAGGAAGGATTGAATCCAGAGGTCAGGGTGGAGGCTCGAGGAATGGCCTACGGGAGCACCCAGAGACAGCACAGGAGGAGGGCGGTCTGCTGGCAGCCCCTCCAGGGAGAAGACCACACCTGTCGCCCCGCTCCATCCCCTGTGCGGCCTGGAGAGCGGGTGTCCCCACTGCACAGATGAGGATCTTGGGGCAGCGCACCGTGAAGCTCTGCCGTGTGGAACAACTCTCTGGTGCTGGAGTGGTGGCTTTGGTGCTCAAAGGAGAAGGTCTCTTGGGTGCTTTTGGCCCTCAACTCGTGCTCAGCGGCATCACTCCATCCTCCTACACTCCCCCGTCAGGAAACACACCATCCCAGGTAAACTCAGTGCTTCAGGCTGAGGGCGACACCCCCTCACTAATTAGGTCGAGGATGCAAACTCAAGAGAGGCGGTGGAGGGGACATTTAAAAATCTAACGCACTAACAACACCTTTGTGTCTTTGTAGTTCTTTGAAGTATGTTATGCCCTCCTCAACGTGTATATAATTATATATTGCCATGTGTATGTTTTTTCAAAACCTGGTTTACAGGAGATATTTTGGCTGATGATTGTATTTAGTATTATTATTTTTTGAGTCAGAATCTCACTCTGTCACCCAGGCTGGAGTGCAGTGGCACGCTCGCAGCCACTGCAGCCTCCACCTGCTGGGCTCAGACGATCCTTCTGCCTAAGCCTCCCAAGTAGTTGGAACTGCAGGCATGAGCCATCACGCCTGGTTAAATTTTTGGTTTGTTGTAGGGACGAGGATTCGCTAAGTTGCCCAGGCTGGTCTTGAATCCCTGGTCTCAGGCCATCCTTTCGTCTCTGCCTCCCAAAGTGCTGGAATGACAAGCGTGAGCTACCACACCTGGCTTAAATATTTCCTTAAATACACTCCCCCAAACAAAATTGCTCTTTATTCTTGCTTCTTTCTTTAGTGCTTTGCAGAAATGTCTTGAGAATGGGAAGGCTGCTCATAGTGAGAACAAATTGAATTTTCCTTCAAAGCGTCCAGCTTGAGTTGGAGTTGGAGGAGAAACACGTTGTTCTCTGTCTCTACTACTGTTTAGACATCACTCTGATTCAAGGAGCTGATATCGATATGAATGCTGATAACTTGGGCCTCTGTTAGTGGTCACAGAAGAGTGCATTGTAATATAACTGGAGCATCTTAGGTTCCTGCCAACACTGAATAACATGTGGCTACTTTCTATATGTGTTCCTTTGATTTCTGAAGTAGCTATTCTTGTTATTACTACCTGCAAAATATTCCTTAGAAATATTCACTGAAAATGAAAGGCTCTGTCTTTTAAAGTTCTTTGACATAATGAAAATCCCAAGTGCCTTAATATTCGGTAACGCCTTTAGAAGCAGTGTGTCAGTGTCCTTTCCACTGGTAATGGCAGACTTCAAAATTCCTGGCCACTCACTAGCAACTCTTCACCCCTCAGGAGACTGAATTGCTATAGGGTAGTTTTCTTAATAAATCTGAGCATTAATAAAAGCTGAATTAAATAGAAGTCTCAGGCATGAGTCTTTTTTTCAACTCTTTTTTCTACATTGCCATGCAAATATATTTCAGCCTTTCACTGAGTAGATGTGCCAATATATACTTATGTGTTTAAAAAGGTATGTGTTTTGAAAGAAAATACTGTGAGAGATAAGAAAAATTATAACCATTTTCACGTGAGAAAGATATTAGTACCAGAGAAGTATCTAATTGGATGTAAGGGGCACAAAGAAAAGCCACATGTTTAACCTGTGCATCATCAAGGTAAATAAATCAATTGCATTGGAAAGAGTGGGCTCACTGTCTCGTCTGTCGCTGTCCATGCTTGGTCTTCTAGTTTCACCCTTCTATGTGACATTTCCTTTTTTGTTTTTTTGTTTTTTTTTGAATTGGAGTCTCACTCTGTCGCGGAGACTGGAGTGCAGTGGCCGCTCCCGGCCACCGCAGCCTCGACCTGCTGGGCTCCGGCGATCCTTCCGCCTCAGCCTTCCGAGTAGCCGGAATTACAGACACGCGCTACCATGCCCGGCTGATTTTTTGATTTATTGTAGAGATGAGGTCTCGCTGCCCAGGCGGGTCTCGAACCTGCGTGCTCAGGCAATCCACTCACCTCAACCTCCCAAAGTCGTGGGATAACAGGCTGAGCCACTGAGCCCGGCTCTATGTGACATTTCATATTAAGTCTCCTGTAAAATTTTAATTGCTTTCTGCCAAAGCACAAATGAGCAAACATAACAGACAAAAGCGAAGAAAGACTGCTGTTGGGAAGGAAGTAGCTGCCGCTGCAAGGAGCGATTAAGCAGCCGGTGACCTGGGTCTCACAGTCTCCTCTGAATTGTGGGCAAGTGCAGTCTCCAGAGATGGTTTGGTGAACAGGGGCCTGTGCGTCATTAGATGAGGAAAACCGATGGCTCCCCTGGGTGACAGGCATTGACCGGCCCCTGGGCTGGCCGAGACCAGAGGGAGTTGAAACATGGGCGTGTCTGGAGGATGCTGCAGTCCACGCTTTAAGTCGCCACCTGGAATTGCCTCCGCCTGCTGCCCGTGTGCAGTGTTGTGAGCGCCCGTGCTTACATTTAACCTTCTGGTCATCATGAAGTCACGTGTAGGCGGCACGGGGCACCACGGAGGAGGCAGGACCGGGAGACAGATCTGGGCAAATGCGTGCCGCACCCAAGTCTGGAAAAGTGAACCTCATCTGAGTCATCGAACCAGGTGGCAAAGTTGGAACTTGGCCAGAAACGGTCAGTCAGAGCAAGAGGCGAGGAGGAGGGAGAGTGCCTCCAAGCCACCTCCATGCACCCTTGGTGCGTTCGTTACGCACCCCCCCATCAATGAATCAGCATACACTTAGATGGAGATGCCGGGAAGCCCACGGACACTGCGGGGTATGTTATCTCCGTGTCACTTAAAGATCCCATTGTGTCCTTCTGTTTAAAAGCAAATGTATTCCTAACCACTTCCTGGTTAGCTGTGAAATGTGTGACATGAAAACACATGTTTATATATAAATTCTATGATAAAAGATTAACATTTACGCTATATGGGGCACATTTTGCCCGTGATACCTACCATCAAAACCCACAAAGTACTGGGATTTAATACTAGCCATCAAGGCACTCAAGGGAGGTGCTGACTGAGAAAGGGTGACTTCTGGGCCAGAGACTCACGAACTGTGGGCAACTCGCCATGGAAACACTGTAGTCTCTGTGGTCAGCTTTGCACATACTTACTTCCACTAATTCAGATAACCACCTAGCTGTGACCTTCGGTATGTAATTAAGTAAGGGGACACTTAAAAACCCCGGAGTATCTCAGTCTCACTTGGTCGCCCGTGGCTAGGGCTTTCCACCTGTTGACCCAAGACGGACAGCCAATGTGCCCGCTTCTGGAGTAGGGTCTGTAAAGGGATGCATGAACTAAGAGGAAGTCGTTAGGGTGGGTCTTGCACTGACACGGCTGGTGCCCTCTCAAGAAGAGAAGAGAACACACACACAGAGCACAGGCCGTCTGAGGACACAGAAAGAAGACAGCCAACAAGGGAGAGGCCTCAGAGGGACCCAGCCCCGCTGACACCTTGATCTTGAACTTGTTTGGTAGACAGTAAACCACTGTCGTGGCGGCCACCAGAATGTGGTATTCTCTGTGGTGGCCCCTGCAAATGAGCACAGCGGTGATAGAGGGGGTGGTTTGTTATTTCTGTCAGTTCAATGGTAGTGATATTTCATGCCAGCTAGTCTGTTGGTCACCTCTAGAACGTGTTGGAGGTCACTGTTCAAGAGTAAACACCCCGTAAACCACTGCTGAGCCGGTGGACCACTTTGTTTTCAAGTGAGATGCCAGGGTCACAGCAGGCTCCTCTGCGAAGCTCCCTGGCTCGGGGCTGTTCGTCGCCTCCCACACTGTGCTCCTCTCTCTGTGCCTTTGGCTGCCACTTACCTGACAGTAGGGTGCATCTGAGGTTCACTGTCTGTTCCCTTCTGGCCCGGGACATCACGGGAGCCCACCACGCGACACACGACGCTCGGGGACCAGTGCGCTGGTAGGGCTGCTCACTGGGTGGGGAGGCACGGAGTCACGGGAGGCTGTGGAGGGAGGCTCTGGGCCTTTTGCCGGACGGCACGGTCAGAAGCCTGGGGCTGCTCGCCCCCAATTATGCGGTGTGCCTGCTTTCTCCTTGGAAATCTTGCAGCCGCCTTGTTTTTAAATCCCGAGAACCGTGAGATGGTGGACCTTTTGACCAAAACTGCCAAGCTAGGAATGCAGTCATCCAGTTACCAACACATTTGGCCGCATCTCTGCAGGAGGCACTGTGGGAGACAGAAAGAAGAATCAGACGCAGGTTTTGGCGTGAACACCCTACACGCTGATGAAGGGAATGCCGTGTGAAACAAGGAGCGGAGAGCGTGGGGGGATGTGCGATCTAGAGACGGCGGGGCGCCTGCACCTGCGTGTTCACGGCAGCACACTCACAGCGGCAGGGACGGGACGCAACCTGGATGCCCGTCAGCCGATCCGTGGGCGGTGAGAATGCGGTGTGTCTGCCCCGTGGAAGATGACACGTCCATAACAGAGGATGAAGTCCTGCCTTGGCGGCAGCAGGGACAGAACTGAGGATCGTCGTCCTACGGGAACTGACTCAGAAACAGAAGACAAACTGCATGCTCTCGCTCACACAGACGTGGAAATGATCAACACTGGGGACACCAATGGGGGGCGCTAGGGTTCAGAAACGGTCTGCGGGGCGCGCCATTCACTCTCTGGAGAACAGGCCACCGAGACCCAGTCCCCACCACCACGTGAGACGTCCGCGTAAGGAACACTCCTGTGTGTGCCTTGAACCTGAAGTAGAAACCATGTAAGAAGAGACTCAAAAGGCTCACTTCTGGCCATGGGAACCCTCTAAGGGCTCGTGGGGGGCTGGAGATGTCCAGCAGCGCCTGGCAGGGGGTGGGGCTCGGGTCTGCCTGGGAGAGCGGTGGGAGCCGGCCCTGCCGCTGGGGCAGCCTGGGGAAGACGGAGGCCAGGACGTGCCTTCCCTTCCCTTCCCCGGGAAGTTTGCTCCCTGCGAGGCCGTCCTTCCGTGCTAGCTCAAGTGCGTGATCTCGCAGGAAGCAAGGATAAACCTACTGTTTCTGAGCGTGGGCTTCACGTGAAAACGCTGCGCTTCTTTGATATGTACAGTGAATTGGGGGTAAAATTGGGGATATTTCAGGATCTACAATTGGGCAAGTAGGAGTGAGATAATATAATGCTTATTTTTGCACCCTTAGAGTCTGGCATAATGCTTGCGGAAATGATGAATTCCTGGCAGTCGCAGCTGGAAGTAGCTAAGGAGCCATCGGAGCAGAGTAGAATGCAGGGAAGAGATGTTTGAAGCCCCTCCTGCACAATGCGGCAAGACTCTGGGTTCAGAGCTGCCACAGACAGATTTCATCCAAGACGTTAAGGCCGGGAGCTGGGCTGAGAGGTGGGGTGATGGTCCCGCCAGAAAGAATGAGGGCAGGAGTGGGTTTGTGGGAAGAGAACGGGTCCGCAGAGATGCCGCACGGGCAGCACGTGACAGGCTCGTCGACTCAGATGGCAAAGAGTCCCCCATGTGGAATGGGGGAGGGAGAGAGGGAAGCGGAGCTCAGAAAGATGCAGCCACAGAGGAAACCGGGGCGTCATCCGGGAAGGCGGAGGGACACCACAGTGCCAGTGTCACAGTGGGCACAGGGGACAGTGTGCTTCCCTTCCGGCCAGGGAGACCGATGTCAAGGAGGAGGGGCGGTGGCCTGGGAGACGAGAAGCTGTACCAGTGCCGTGCCCAGGGCAGGCTCCATAGATGAGAGCTTTCTGTTCCAGCTGGCGAGGGTCAACAGCAAAGGAGTGCTGGCTGGGAGGCTGAGAGGCGAGGACTTGAGGGACCAGCAGGAGGGAGGGAGGGCCTTCGGGACTGGGCGTGTGCGGGCGGGGCTGGGGAACCCGGGTGGTCATAGACAGCGGACAAGTGAAGCCGGGACCTGCCTTGGACACACATGAGCTGACCTGGTGCCCAGAGGGCACTTACCAGAAGAGGGGTTTGGGATCTTTCCTGTGATGAGAAGTGCTTTGATGCTGTCTCTGTGCTCCTGTTAACAGTCCTGGAAGGCTGACACTCGCGGCCTCATTTACAGGCATCGAGTCTGGTGTTTTGCGAGATGAAGTCGCGGGATTCTACACACACGGCTGACAGAATCACCACCCTGATTCATGGGCTCTGAAGCCCGCAGCCTCTCCGGGATGCCATGCTGTGTTCGTGTTTTTTCTTACGGCCTATCTGGTTTTTAAAATACTTTAACCTGATTTTGATTAGGCAGTATTATTTACAGACTAAATGTGTCGCCGAAGTGGTCCATGTGTATAATGGAATGGGAATCCGTGTGTATAATGGAACGGGAAGTGCATCAGCATCAACTGATGGCAAACTCGCTCTTTTGGTATCTAGAGGCGGGAAATAAAAGCGCTGTGTTTTCCAGAATCATTGTCACAGGCATAATCACCCCTGGTGTTTCTCCTACACAATATTTCTCTTTGAAGTAAGTGAACATGAGCACTACAATAAGACTGAGCCTTCATTTTAAAAATAAATAAATAACAGCAATAGTTAGGATTAAATAAACTAAATTAAAATATTTCTTCAGGGGAGTGTCTAGGTTAGAAGAACCTCAAGTTACTGTTTGTTCCTGATCAGCCGCCTGTCCATCTAGGTTACCTTGAAATGTTGGCCAGGTCATTCAGCAAAGTGTAGACCACACCTTTCTGGTTACATTGGAGCGTGTGTGAGGCTTGGCCTGTGCTCTCGGCCTGGCTGGCCACCATCCAAATGTCACCCAAAGCTGTGAATACAGCTCACAATAAATAGACTGAAAACTAGCAAAATCAATTCAAAATAATTGGCTAAACAGCAACCCCGACTATGTGTGACGATCTCTTTTTATCCCTGCGGTTGCTTTGGTATTGTTTGGACGGCAGGTGAATGACATGGCTTGTTGCATCCAACTCAGCCCCTCCCATCCCACCACGGGTCTGTGGATACTCATGACGCCGTGGGCGAGTCTGCGTACTAGTATATTTTTAAAAAGCTCCTAGGCAGTCTCTTCCATCTTATCTGTTTCTGTTCTCGGAATCTCTCTGTATAGTAGACTACAGAAAAAGGAGCACTGTATTATTTTTTAAATGACAAAAATCTCAATCATTTCAAGAATGAAAAATAAAGGGCATTATGTTTAAAATTAATTTGCAAGCTTGTAAGTGATATGTTTATATTTTCTTTCATCATAAACTATTGAACTAAGTATCAGAGACTGACGACTTCTTCATTTTTAAGCCCAGTGACGCAGGACATGAAAAATGTTCAATGTAGCTGCCTTGATCTAACTACAAGAATGTGGGCTGTAGAAGATGTGTGCTGTCAGTAAGAGGACTTCCAACCTCTGTATTGCCAGAAAATATTAGAAGAATGTTTTCAAATGGAGTAAATGAGTAATACCATGGTTTTTATAACATCGAACATGAGAAGTCCCAGGTCTATTATATCTTGTTTACATATCAATTCTCTTTGAGGTTATATGGAGTCTTTCTTTGAATTATCAGTGTTACAGAGAAAGAGAGAAAAAAATTTGAAATGAATCAGGCTTATTCTCGTATAGAGGATTTACTTGGAAGGGTAAATGCCAACTCAATGGACCTGCAAACATATGGGAAAATTAGTGTGGAGGACATTTTTTCCAACTAAAGGATTAAATGATATGAAAGGTAAGTTCTAATATTTGTCAAAACAGACCTGCCTTTGCCCAGGAGAGTTATTCGAGTCTAGATGTGCTCTATTTGCAAAATGACGCGCCAGACTGTGGAAGAAAATCCTGACACCGGCTCCTCCCCAGTGCCCTGCCCACAAAGGTGAAGAAGGGGCTTCTGAGCACGCGGTGGCTTTGCTTACTGGGTTTGTCTAAAGATACATACACTTTGGGTGGTGTTTCTTACTCGTCTGTGAGTCCTGGATTAGTCCAAGGCCGCAAAAGTAGCACTAAAAGCATAATGGGTAGTGCTCAGACAAAATGCACTCTTTTCCATGTAACACTGGCTGTAGGCATTTCATCTGTTGTAAGAGAGCATGTTTATCATGTTTCTTCATAGTCTGTTGCAAAGCTCTGTTTACGTTCTACAGCCATCAAAAATTTAAAGAATATACCAGTTCTGAAATTAGGAAAAATCTGTCACAGGAATATTTGACTCATGTATGTTTAGCTCTGCAGCCTGAGAGTCACATAGAAGACTAGAATAGAAGGGATCTTTTGATATATTTTTAAACAATGCATGGAGGATAATGATAGCATTTCTAGTTCAAAAGCAAATATTTCAAACCTGAAGCCAGATCTCTTGTGTAGTCTTGTGTTTGTGTGAGTGACATAGCTTTCTAATTTAAAATGAAGAAATTTGTATTATGCAAAATACATGTTCAGATAGAAATATTGTATCAGATACTTTTTACAAATTGGGATTATTTTAGCTGAATTAGAATACTTGTCACAGGTCCTCACATTCATTTGGCCTTCTAATAAAATTTTGGACAATTTCATATTTCTTGTGTGACAAATTTTGTGAATTCTATTTTACTACGCTGTTTGGTAGAATGCTGTGAGCTATTGCAGCTAGGGATGAGAGGGTTAAAATGTGGAACATCTAAAAGACGGCATGGAAACAGAAGGTGCAGGTTTGCTGAGATGGGAACACTGAAGATAAGATTTGTGGCAAACTCTCTCAGAGTGACCATGGGAAGATGATAAATGATATTTACCTCATATGTCATGATAACTGGTTTTTAAAGAAGATATCTGGGCCCTCTTTTATCAGAGGCATGAGAAAATGTACCACTTCCAAGCACTCAATCACCATGACATGAAGAAATAGCAAACCTTGAACATGTCAAAATAGTGCCTGTTCAGTCAACTTCTGTGTCTTGAACACTGAGCTGATTCTCCATGTTGCATCCCCATCAGAGTGGTCTTTAAAATATGATGTTTATTTTCTGGGGAGACTTTTATAAGATATGCTAGTGGACATTGAGTACACACAGTATATAACAATTTAATATAAAAGTCTATTTTAGAGTTAGAACTATTGGGATAGGACAGCGAGAGCTGTAGTTGTAGCTTTTTAAAACTGTTAATATTTATTGAATGTTTTCTGTTGAGCAGATGCTCTGCTAAGAGCTCGTCACAGACACAGGATGGTGCTGTGACCATTCCCGTTTTACAGGTAAGAAAACTGAGGGATAAAGAGATTGAGTAAGGAGTTCAAGGCTGCCCAGATGTAGTTGTGTCTTAAGTAGACCTTCGCAAACTATTTGAGTGTTCACATGCTACAACTGACTTAGGTCACTGAAGTTAGCACGATAGGCCATGCTTTTTATGAAGCGTACACTCTGTATCTCCATGAAGAAGAGGAAGTCGTTTGAACTGATATAGCATTGGATTCTAAATGATGATCTGCTCTTCTGTATATTTCCCAGACATTTTTCTGTGGAAACGTGACTAGTTTTTCTGAAGAATGCATGACATGTTTGCAAAAAAGATCCATACCTGCATTACACTTGGCTTATAGTGCAAACGTTTGTGGAAGACTTGTGTGCGAATAACCCTGGGCGTTAACGTGGACTGATGAGAAGACTGGGCCGGGCCCGGGGGAACCCCTGCTCACCGTCCCTGCAGCTCTTCCAGGCAGCGCCTGTGTGTGCGAACGTCAGCATGGACTCCGACCTCTGCTCCTAACGGCACTGCCAGATGTTTCTCCAAATAGAAGATGTTGTCTGGGCGTCCGGTAAACAACCCAGCCCGGGTGCCTCCTTCCACATTCCTCCCGGTCTATCAGATAAAAAGGAGCTCTATTTGCCTCTCAGACAAAACCTATATACTGCAGCCTTCTTTTAGAGAAAACAGTGAAATGCAGTGTTATAATCTGTGAAAAACACACAGGATCTTGGCAGGCAGAGTCTAGCAAGGAAGAATTGTGTTTTGGCTGAACAGACTTTGGACTTTTATCTTGGCTAAAGCTTTTTTTAAAAAGAACATGCCTTAAAATAATTTGTTTCTGCTGCTCTATGCTAGATCTAAAAGAAGAGTTTTATTTAGTGCTTAGACTCTTGGACTATAAGGGATGTGAGGTCTGTGAACAAAACCATGCTACCGATGAAACTTTGAGGAACTTCTAAGACAATAATAAATCTGTGTTCTTTATATAATTTATAAAATGATGTACAGAAATGCCATAGTAACCCTTATAAAGGTGAACGGCCTTTCTGGCAGGAAACATAAATATTAACCTCAGGAAAAAAATGCATCTCAGAAGTACATTTTTATAGTTGCCTCTGGAAATATTTCAAATGTTGTAAGCAAAAAATCAAAACACAGAACTTCAGGAAGATAAAAACAAATTAACAACCTTGCTTTCCAAATACAGACTCTTATTCAATGCTAAATAAACACACTATACACATGTGGGATAGTTATCTAAGTTCTTATGGGCAATTAAAAGTCATAGGATGTAAACGCAAAACAGTAATAAAAACACTGTCATGCTAGCTGGGTGTATCGATGCCTTGCTGGGCGACAGACATTGTGTTTTGAGGGTATTTGTTCATTTAATCCCGAAATAGCCTGAGTAGGAGCACAAGCTTGCCATGAGAACGGATTAACGTGAGCACCTTAATGTCTGACCTGTTGTACTGCTGTCGAATCTAGTTGAGAGCCATAAATCGAGCAGAGTCTTAATTGCTCTGGGACTTGGTGCTGGGACTAAGTAGTCTTGAGGGATTTTGCCAGATCTTTCAACTCTTCACAATGGAGACCTGAGACAGGCAGGAGCGTGGTCTCCAGGGACAAGTGGCTGGCTTTTGGCCTCGGACACGGCCTTGTTGTGGAGTTGCCCACGGTTCCTTCATGCTCCTTTTATCTGATCCAACTCAAGGCACTGGGGGTTTCTTGACACAAACATTGCTGAAGTTTAATCTAGTTGGGCAAAGACTACAATTTATGATTTGGTCATTAATTCGACGCCAAGAGCCAGGCTGATGCTGTCCCACTTAGCCGGCGGCCTCGGAGGGCTGAGGCCCGACCAACTTGGCCCCACCGGGAGAACACTGCACAGACAGGTCCCTGGGGCTTCATTACTCAGCCTTTTAGACAAACACAAATGCATCCTAGTTTATTTGAAAATCCTTACAATGAAGCTTTATTGCATATCTATAAATTTTTCATGTTGACATGCCAGAGACTTGTAAAAGTATACTGGCAAGAAGGAGAAATGTTATACACGACACTTTCCCCTTAAATGTAGGGCTAGTGCAGATAGCACACAGAACAGCGTGGTCAGAGAACCAGGAGGTTTCGGCTGGGGAGGCAGCTTGGGGAAGGACAGTCATGTCTAAAGGAGGCACTCAACTACACATCGAACAAGTATGCCTTTTAACGTGGCTTGGCAAAGCTTATTAAATGCTAAATAAACATATTACACACATATGGGATGTTTGTCAAATTCTTTTTTTTTTTTTTTTATTTTAAAGAAGTGAGGTACAATTCAGGGTTAGGTATATGGATGTTCATTCTGCAGGTGCCCTCCCCTGGCAGTTTTCCTCAACTGCCAATCCCCTTCTCATAGTATTAGGATAATTGTTCAAGGTCTGCTTATGAGTGAGAACATGGGGTACTCTGTTTTTTGTTTCTGTGATAGATCACTGAGTATGATAGACTCTAAATCCATCCAAGTTGCTGTAAAGTCCACGTTTGCCCTTCTTTATGGCTGCATAATATGCCATTGTGTATATGTACCACATTTTTTAAATCCATTCCAGCTTCGTTGGGCAGCATGGTTGATTCCATGTTTTTGCAATTGTGAATAGAGCTGCAACAAACATATGCGTGCAGGTATCTTTTTTGTAGAATGATTTGAGTTCCTCCGGGTATATTCCCAAGAGGGGAATTGCTGGGTCATATGGAAGGTCAATTTCTAGTTCTTTCAGAAATCGCCACACTGTCTTCCAAAGAGGTTGCACTAGTTTGTATTCCCACCAGCAGTGTAGAAGCGTTCCTTTTTCTCCACATCCTCGGCAGCTTCTGTTGTTTGTTTTATTAATGATGGCCATATTTACTGGGGTTAGGTGGTATCTCAATGTGGTTTTGATTTTCATTTCTCTGATGATGAGTGAGGCTGAGCACTTTTTCATGTGTCTGATGCCTGCCCATAATCTTCTTTTTTGATGATTAGCAGAGAATATGTGTCATTTTACTCCATTTTTAAAAGATAGTTCATAAATAACATTTAAATGCCAATACATTCTCAGTGCAGTTATTCTATCTTTGTAAGTTTAAAAAAAGTTCTCCCCTAGGAGTACATTTTAATATACTAGTCATACTTTATTTTTTAAAATAAGGTATATTTTACCTAAAAATTGAAATGTAGTTCCTTCAATTCATAAAGTCAGTGGGTTATGTCACCACAAATTCTCCACTTTGCTATGTTTTCTGTACACATTCTGTGGGACCAGTTCTTATAAGTAGAACTTTATTTTTATTTATTTATTTATTTTTTTGAGTTGGAGTCTCACTCTGTCGCCCAGACTGGAGTGCAGTGGCCGCTCCCGGCCACCGCAGCCTCGCCTGCTGGCCTCCGGCAATCCTTCCGCCTCAGCCTTCCGAGTAGCCGGAATTACAGGTGCGCGCTACCACGCCTGGCTAATTTTTTTTTTTATTTATTGTAGCGATGAGGTCTCGCCTGCCCAGGCGGGTCTCGAACCCGCGGGCTCAGGCAATCCACTCACCTCAGCCTCCCAAAGGATAAGTAGAACTTTAAATGTTGGTCAAAGCTATTTGAAATGTTGGCATTTCAAGTTATCTGCCAACTAATTTGGACCACTGGGAAAATTTTCTTCACTGATAATTTTTTAAGTATTTCCCACTGGTTATATGGTTAGCAGATGGGGCGCTCTAAACTCCGTTACTTCTCATTAAATCTGAAAAGTCTTTTCTTCTTTGGGAATGAACACATTTCTATTTTTGGCATGTGCTCAGCTTTCCAAATATTAGAACACGTTTCAAAATCTGTTCCCAGAAATCCCTGGTCTGTGGATGGCACACCAGCGCTAGGGATGAGCGTCCTTTCAACGTACCTTGAGGTTTTAATGTGGCAGGAAAACCAAAGCTGGAAGGAGCAGAAAATTGCTTTCAGGACAGAATGTGGGGTGCACTAGTTACCGCTTGGCTTCAGGGAAGAAGCCCGCTGCCAGGGCAGAATCCTCCCACATTCTGTGAAAGGATTGCACAGAAAGAATTCTTCCTGGCATGAGGGCTCCCAGAATGGCCAGTAAAGGACTCCTGATGAACGAGAGGCCTTTGTCATCTTCCATGTTCTTAAGTTAACCAAATCATTCTGTAGACACAGTTCCTTCATTTTGCTAATTGGGCCACGACCCTGGAGTAGCAAAGGTGTGGACCGGTCATGACCTAGTCAGCAAGGGGACATAGAATTATATCATCACCCGGCACCCGCATTCATGCCACAGGGGATCTTCTTTGAAGGATTTTGTGTTCTGACTGCTGCAAAATCCCGTATGTGCCCTAAAATGTGTACAAATACGCAAAACTGACAAACTGCAAGAGGACATCAATGCTCCCCACTCCTTTTGTTCTGCGTTCAGAGTGGAGCAGCGCTGAGAATTGCTTACCTGGCCAGCGTGTGTCTGTTTCCTTCATGTGAAAATCAGGAACCTTTATTTTCAGATATTAGATTTGTTTTATAGCCTGATTTTTTGTACCCAAACAACTGTCAAAATCAAACAAAAGCCAAGTAACTTACGTTGTGCAAGGTGACAGCATATGAAAAATGTCAGTGGGCATGGCGCACTGATGCAGATGCTTTGCTGTTTCTTTCTGCACATCCCTCCTGGAAAGAGCTGCACAATAGGCTGGCTCTTCTAGTTACAAGGGCTGGTGGGATCAGTAGCAGCTTGGTCGAGTCGGGCCCTTGACAGCCATGCCCTGGCTTCTCCTGGTCCCTCTGCGTAAACTCTCTTCCCCTCCATGACCTGCTGGCCACTCGTGCCCGCTCGCCCGAGTCGCCGGCCCGCCCGAGTCGCCGGCCCGCCCTTGTGCTGACCTCACGTGGCCGCTGGAGACTGAGAGCAACTCCTGTTTCAGGATGCTGCTTCGTCTCATCTCCCTGTTTTCTGGCCACTTCAGACTCCTTCATAGGTTAAAACTTTCTGGCCGCACGCAGGCTCTTTTTCTTTTTTTTTTTTTTTGAGTTGGAGTCTCACTCGGTCGCCCAGACTGGAGTGCGGTGGCCACTCCCGGCCACCGCAGCCTCAACCTGCTGGGCTCCGGCGATCCTTCCGCCTCAGCCTTCCAAGTAGTTGGAACTACAGGCGTGCGCCACCACACCCAGCTAATTTTTTTGATTTATTGTAGAGATGAGGTCTCGCCAAGTTGCCTAGGCAGATCTCGAACCCACGGACACAGGCAATTCACTCACCTCAGCCTCCCAAAACGCGGGATTACAGGCTGAGCCACTGAGCCCGGCCACACAGGCTTTTTTTAACTGAAGATTTATTTCACTCATTGATTGCAGAAAGTCAAGTTCATTTATTCAACCCAACAAGTATTTCTGAGAATGCATTACTTGCCACATGAATATTCATGGGGGAAATTGTGTTTACAAATCTCTTTTTAACCAATTTGAAAAAAAAATTCCAGAATTTTCTGGAACCAACATTAGGTTAACTGCAATGATTACTTTATAGTGTTTTTGAGCTGCTGTATTCTTTAAAATCTCCTATCTAGTAATAGATTTTTGTCTGTCAGACCAAAACAGAGAAAACTAATAAAACTAGAAAAATAGCGAAACTGTGTTATTGGATTATTAGAAACATGACACTGGATAAAGGGGTCATTGGAGTATAAAGCTTCATTTGTAATATTTGATTTATATGAGAAAGACATTTTTCATGATAATCATAATTTTCTGAAAATTAAACTGGAAATGACACTAAAATCTGTTAACATGTTTCCTCCCCAAATCTCACCCCAGGAGAGAATGGTGGCCTTGCTTCCTTTCTGTGCTAAACACCCTTTAAATTTGGTTTTCTCCCAGTTTCATTAAACTCAGGTAAACGGGATACTACGCAAAGTATACATGCACACTCCCCTTCTCCTGTTACTTTTGCCATGCTAGCAGTTTGTCACTGCAGTTTTTTATATTACATTTGGCTTGTTTACAAAGCGTAGAACAATTGATTGTGTTAATTTTTACATGCCTGTTAACTTTGGTGAGAAGGAGGGACAGGAAGGCAGAGAACAAAATGTTAAGCATGCTTGAATGCAGAAAGAGCGCGAACGTTGGTAGAAGGAGACTTTGTGACTTTCATGCAGTTTTTAAATACTGTACATGAAACTAAATGCACAGATGATCAAGTTCAAGAAAGATATTCTAAGCTGACAGCAAAATTGCAAATGAAATCCAGGAAAAAGGAGCAGATCACATAAAACATCTCAGAATATATTGCAAATTTTAACAATTGTGCATTGAAAGTTCTGGAAATATTATAATTCTCAGCAAGTACTTTAAATCAGTCGTATTGATGCTAGTAAAACATTCTGGTCTTGTTTTATAAGAAAATTTTAAAAGCGAAGGAAGTTTAAGCAATTTTAGACTTCCAATAATAGCTGCATGTACCTGCCTTGCAAGGTGTATTACAGAAGAAACACACTTGTTGACAGCAGTGCCGCCATGCTCGGCACCAAACTGTGCCGGCCCCAGCCTCATTACGCAGCCGGGGAGAGCGCTCGGAGGCCGTGCAGCGTCGTGCTGATGAAGCAGAGAGGCCCGCAATTGGCAGGCCCATCGGGTGATAAATGTCCAAGGACCTCTGGGCTGACGACACATTTTTCATCATTAATCCGGCCTTTGTACCCAGGGCCACTCACATTGATTCGGACGAGGCGGCATCATCTGCTGTTAAGAGGGTGATGACTCGCTAAAAGTGAAGGCCTGAGACTGATCAAATATGTCCAGAGCCTCCGGCAGCTTGCTGGGCGAGCAGCGGTGGGCAGGCAGCAGGGGCCGCAGCCAGGCAGAGCAGCGCGGCCGCCATGTGGGCACGTGTGCGACCCCAGCCCGTGCGGCCCCGGCTACTGGACGTGGCAGCGCGGGCCTGGGGGGCCGTCCAGGATGGCTGCACTGAGCGTCTCCCTGGAAGTGCAGCCGGGGAGGACCAGGCTTGTGTCTGCAGCTCAGTGACAAGGAGCAGAATACTCAGACCCACGTCTCTCTGGGATTGCTGAACTGGTTTTGTAAGTTTGCAATGGATGGCTTGAAACGTATGCTTAATATTTGCTTTACTGAATTTGCAAACTTTAGTGCAGAGGAGAGCGTCTCTTTTGTTTCCCTTGCAGACTTCAACAAATAGTTAAGTGTTGCACTCTTATACCTTCGTTTTTACCTAATGAATTGAGTTCGTATGTATTTTATTGGGATACACTTAAGTACATTAAGGCGGTGCAAGGGTATGTGTGCATATTATACATTGGCCTTATAGTATGCCTATGTGCACACATGTTTTAGGTAATTCTGGGTTTACCCAGCATTTATTTTAGGTAATTCGTTATTTTAATTTATAAAGAAGAAAGATGGCTCCCCTCAGCTGTGACTCGCTATCCAGAGGCAAAGGGCCAGCAACCTTGTGTGTCAGGCCAGCACCGAGAAACACGTTCTTAATTTCCGGCTTGCACTCCATCAAGCACAATCGGGTGCAGGTAGGAAACAGACTTACCTGACGAGCCATGTTCATGGGGAAGCCTCAGCCACACACTGAGCCTAACAACTATGCGCGAGAGAAAAAGACAAAATGGCAGGGCAGAATTTGAGGACAGTCTGGCTTAACGAAAAAAGAAGAGAGCTGGTGAAACTCCTTTGGATGATACAGAGGAAGAGGAGAGAGAAGGGCCGGCAAGTGAACCGTGCAGACCCTGTGGGTCACGCAGCTCCAGCGTCCACTCAGCGTTGTCTGAAGCTCAAATGTGGCTGGCGTCCTGAGCAATACTTCTGCTGGACACGAGGGCCTCTTGGGATTCCACTGGTCAACGGTCAGCAGGCCCACTCGGGCACCTCTTTCCTCCCAGTCCCCAGGCTGAAGGGCACACCTTTCACATTGAGAGCTTTGGTGAGGCCTGGGTCTGTGGTGATCACTGCGCCTGGTGTGGCTGAGGTGGTGTGGAAGTTTCTCAGCCAGCCCCGGGCCACCTGGCCCAACGTGCTGTGCCGTGAGCAGTAAGCCTGCGCTCCACAGGCCCCAGCTACCAGATGTGGCGGTGTGAGCGTGGGGAGTATGTCCAGTGGAGGGGGAAAGAGACTGGCCACGGCACTATGTTCTTTAAAACCAGGTTGATTATGGAAGTTGCTTGCAGCCGGCTATTGCAGGGACTGATCAGCAAATGGCGGAAAAGAGGTGTACTCAGAACACAGCTGGCCCAGAAGGTCCGCCATCAGAGGTGGCGGAGTAAGTGAGACGTTCACGGAGGATGAGAAGACGCGAGATTAGCTTCCTCTGGTAGGCAGAACAGGGTCTCCAAAGATGTCCACATTCAAATTCCCTGAACCTGTGAACTGTTATTTTATGGAGCAAAAGGGGATTTGCAGATGTGATTAAATTAGGACCCAGAACCAGGAGATCATCCCAGATGATCCAGGGGGGCTAGCCCTGCTGCCGCAAGAGTTCTCGAGCCTGGGACCCTGTGTGTTTTGTTCTCCGAGGGCACGTTGCCAGGGAAGGCAGGTCAGAGTGCAGCAGTGTAGCTGCCCTGAAGGCAAGGGGGCTGCACCCAAGGATGCCTGTCCTCCAGTCCCCGCCTGGAAGGCAAACCTCATGGGCCGGAAGTGTGTCCAGGTCACGGCGCCACTGCTGACCCCAGCACAGGTCCTGACACAGCTGGTGCCAGTACATGTCTGGTCGAAGTGACTCGAGGGAATAGGCCATTTCCACAGAACATACTTTGCACATTCTGACAACCGATGAGCACAGAGAAGGTCACGGCCTCGGGCTGCTCACATCCACATCTGGAAGTGTCACGCGTACGTTATGCCTTGAAACAGTGAGTGACGGAGAGAGGCAGGACCTGGTCACGGAGACCCTGCATCAGGAGGACACAGGTAAGCTGGAACTCGGCAGGGAGAGGAAGCCAGCCTCATAAAGACCCGGAGAAAGTTCTAGACATCCAGGGCCACCTGCCTACACTTCCTGAGCTGAAAAAGCGCTTGACCGGTTTAAGGCCCCGAAAGAAGACCCTTTGACTGGAGAGGAGTGGACAGAGGCTGGCGGGAAAGTGAAGGTCATTATGACCTGACACCGCCATGGAACATTGGAGGTCCAAGCTGGGGAGCTCAGACCGCACATGGCTTCTTTCCGTCAGCCCTCACAATGATTCTTAGAAAGGCATTTCATTTTCTCACCTATTTTATAAAAATGTGCACCTCTATTGAGGTGGTTGGTAGTTAGTGGTCCTTACGCCCAAAAAACCCCACCCCCAGGGAGACAGATGTGTAAACAGATCATTACAAGGCAGTGGGAAACATACAAATGACGCTGTAATCAATAGTGATGGCTCCCAGCAGGATAATATTCGGTGGTAGATAAAGCGTTGATCCCCCTGGTGAAAGATGTGTTAGAGCCTCGGACAGGATTCCTTCCCAGGACTCCCTCTCTTCGGGGTGGTACCCACCTCTGATGCTTTCTCTCGTGCAAGTGTTGGGGTTTTTGTCCAACAGGGCATCACTCGGCATTGACTTCCTCCTTTGGAGCTGAGGCAGAGAAGCTGGCTGTTCACAAGCTGGGGGCAAGAGTTGTAAAGTGAGCTTGCGGACACAATGAGCAACTGGACTCTGCATGGTGCTGGCCAGGCAGTGACCAGGGAGCAGCCACTGGGCGTTGAGAGGAAGTCACAGTGGTTCACTCTGCTGTTTCCAATATAAGTCAACAGTAGGTGGTTTCCACACCTACGGGGTTGACCTCTTGTTCCTGAGCTGATGAACCTGTTGACAGGGGTGGCCAGTGATCCGGGCTGATCTCGTCCTTACAGACATATCCTCTCCCGTCCTCACAGACCTATCCCTCGTCATGTCCCGATAGATGGTGGCTTTCAGAGATGTGTGAACTGGCATGGAAATATTCTCACTGGTGTAAGGAGGAAGTAAAAACGACAGGATTTCATGTATACACTTCCAGAAACTGTGGTTTTGGGCATGCAGGTATGTGTAAGAATAACGTGGAAGGGTGCAAACTACTTACTCTTTTGAAAGGGATTGCATGGAGAGACGTTATGGATGGCTTCTGGGTTTAACAGTAGTATCTCAGTGTTTCACAGTGAGAGAGTAATAATGCAACACATGCTGATAATGAGTGTGTGTGTGTCCTATCTAATCTATTGAACATAATCTAATTTCTGTAGGCAGTGGACATACCATCAGAAAGAGTTCAAAAGCCCCAGACCTGGTTACTTTCAGTGGCCATCCTCATTAGATCCATCTTAGAGTCACAGAGAGCAGCACAATAAATGTAACTTGAATACATTTAAAAATTAAATTCGTATTACACTTTCCTCGATCATAGATACATTTTTCAGAAACAGTGTTTATGTGATGCTGCAGTGGGCTGGCACCCCGTGAGCAGCGCTACTGCCCTAGTGAAGGTGGCGCTCACAGTTGAGAGCAGAGAAGACGGATTCACAGTTGGCCTGAGATGGATACCCCTTTGGCCGTGAGGCTGCACCTGGACTGTGGGTCAGTTCCTTCTTAGTAGCCTTGGACAGTGGATGTGACTGCCCTTCAGAGGAGAAGGACCTGGAAGCCGCCTCATTTCTGAGAAGGCACGTGGTGTGTGCAGCACCGGAGATGGAGGGCAGGTGCGGTGATGCCCGCATGCAAGCCTGGGTCACCAGATCCACAGAAGTCCTCTGCCCAGACCTGAGACGCCAGATCAGAGCCGCATAGCTCGAGGCTCTGTGGGAGGCTCGCATAGAAGTTGATGCAGACTGAAGCATAGCCCCACCATTGCAACCCTTTGGGGATCTCCCGTTCATGTCCTCCTTGAACCCATCAGAGCATCCCGACTTTCCCTTCCCTCGGAGGGACTCTGTCGGTCTCGGGGTCACGCTGCTCACAAATCAGAGCAGCCAGAGGGAACCCAGGTCATTCTGGGTTCTTCCTCTCACCACAACTTTACATTTACAGAGTAGCTGGATCTTGCTTTTGGAGTCACCAGGATTATTTACATGGGAAAGAAAAAGATAAAAAAAACACACCTGTATTTTTAAATTTAAGAAACAATGGGGCATAACTGCCAACAACTAACTGCCTAAATACTGTTTATCTTTAGATTTGGCCCTGATCTTCAGGACAAAACAAATTACGGATGGCCTAATGAGCTTTACTAACTTAAAGATTGTACACCTGGATTACTCAGAAATTCCTAGGGTTAAAACAAATTATATATATATATAAGCTATTTAGAGATAATTGAGCAGTGTGTACGATTCTCGCTTAATCTACATTTTTAGTGAAAGCGGTAGCTTTAATTCCTGCATGCCCAGAGAGGTTTACACGTTTTTGAAGTCAAAGAAAGCATCGAGAATAATATCAAAGATCAGAGGGAAGCCAGCCGGCTGTGAAATTGCTGGTCACTGGGCTTTCTCTCCGAGTTTGACCATACGGGACAAACTGCCGTCGACACGCCTTCTGCAGCGTGCCGCATTTCTGCCTCGAGAGACTTCATTCTAATTTTCTTCATCTGATTGCATCTATCTTCGAGAGAAATAGAGATGCTGAAAGGTTTGCAAAGGACAAACAGGTGACGTTTCAGAAGAGCGATGTGGTAACACCTGCCAGTGTCTTTAGTGCTGGCCGTCTGCCTCCATGTCAACACCCAGAGAAGTGACGGAGCAGGGACTCTGCTGCACGGTGGCCTTCCTGTCCTTGCCACTCCATCGCGGCCTCAAACTCATTCTGCATAGGCAGCTTGGTTTTCCTCAGCGCGAGACAGGGAAGCCGAGGGATCGCAGGAGACTTGAACTTGTGACTGGACTTCCTTCCTGCCTCCTGCACATCCTCCCCCCTCCTCCTTCCTTCTTTCCTCTTCTCTTCCTTCCCTTCTTGCATTCATCAAATATTCCTTTTGATGCCCACCGGCGCCTCCTTAGGTGATCGGTGCAGCTTCATGGAGTCGCCTTCTCAGGACCATGTGACCGCATATAAGGCAAAGGCCTTAGGACAGAAAATACTCAGCCAGGACAGGAGGTTTCCAGCAGAACCCCGGCTCAGAGCTCCCCGGCAGAGATGCCCTCGTCCACGGTGTCTTCAACCTGTGGGAAATCGTCATCTCAGCCACTCGCAGGAACGTTGCCGGAGGGCCGACAGTCAAGCGTTTCAGACACCAAGTCGGGCAGTAAAGTCAGCTGGGATTGGGGGAAGGCAAGGCTCTCTCTCGTGGCACGGTGGGCATTGCCGAGTGTCCCACTGTGTCCAGGGAGTCAGTAAAGCTAGTAACTAATTTCTCCATTTCCTCATAGGCCAAAAGAAAAAAGCATTGCACATGTGTGAAGGAACGTTTGTGCAGTCTGTGAGATATTTTTTGCGAAAGGTCAGTCTACTCACTCTTCCAGTTGTGTTGATTAACAGGATTAAGCAATCCTTGGAGCCAAGGTGTCAGGGGAATGACTGATCTCACTCAGTTCTTAGGGGCAGGGTGCTGTTAATGGCATTTTGAGGGTCTGCAAGTAACCTTAGGTTAAGAATCTGTTTTTCTTAGAATGCTTATGATGAAAAAATAAATCAGGCTTCGCATGTCCTTGGGAGGGAGAGCCAGAGTGCTACCAGGATTGGCATGTCACATGGGTGTCGCCAGCCAGGGTGATGTGGACGTTTAAATGTCGGTGTCAGAGTGTCTGAATCCATGTCCGTGTGAGACTTACCACACCCAATGTGTGTATCTTTTTCAAGAAACCAAATGCCAGTTTATTGCTTCCGTATACTCCCTCTTCTTCTCTGACTCCTTACACTTTTACTTAAAGAGGCCTCAAAGCTTTTCCTTGTAAGTGACCTTGGGGATGATTGTTCACACTGGTGGCGGGGACCGACGTGCTGGGATTAGTCTGCCTCATCTCGCTCAACCCTCGTTGTGACTCTATGAGACAACAACTCCAGCCCAGCCTGGTCCATAGACCAGCATGCTCGAGCGTGAGTCACCGGTTCCTGTCTGCAGGGCCACCCTGCTTCCCAAGCCTGCGTTCCTAACAGCGGGGCAGGCGTCCTCTGCCTTCAGGGTAAGGGCTCTCCTCTCTCCTAGGATAAGTGTAGCCTGGCCTCATCCTCGGGAAAGAAGTGCAGGTAGGAGACGAGTCTGCCCGATACCAGATACCAGAAAGTAAACAAGAGCTGTTCCACCATCTCAGCCATGTCAGTCGCGTGGGGGCGTGTGCGGCGTCCGGGCTCCCAGGGGGCCTGGCTTGTGTGGGGCCAGGCTGCCCTGCCTTCCAGCGACCGCCCCTCACCCGTCGGCCACAACTCCCTGACCTTGCATTGCATTCAGGGCATGCAGCCAAATACCATATTTGGTGTTTTGTTTTTTTTTTTCTTTTTTAGCCCCAAAATTCTTCTTCACATTATCCAGACTCTCAGAATTTTTACTTTAAATAAAAGTAAAAACTGACGGTAAACTGATGAGATGATACAGAATGCGGGACTAACTTTTGTGCCCCCCCAGCATATATGTGAAATAATCTTTAGAGTGTGTTTATGACAATAGTTTTGTAGCTTTAAGTGCCATGTTTCTGGATAAGAAGTTCATAGTTTTCGAAGATCTCCATGTTTAAGTCTGCTTCTTGACCTGCTTAGATTGCCAGGCCTCCCTTCGTTTCTAATAAACATAGACAAATAGGTCATGGTTTTTCTAGAAGGTGCAGTTTCCTTCTTTCCTTCTTGAAGCACCAAGACAGACGACCCATACTGCTTGTCCTGAAGATATGCCAGAGCTTTGGCCAGGAGATAGGGCTGTGTCGAGGTTCGTAGCAGTCGTTCAGTCCCGTGGAGTCTTAAGCTAGCTTGATGAATTGTACTACTGGAGACATCATTTTACCTTTTTAATGAACAGGTTAAAAATATTGCTGATTTTGTTTCGAAGACAACCACCTCACGTTGACCGTAAAGAAGTCAAATCTGGAAATGGGTTATGTAGAAAAGCGCCTCTCCGATGCCGGCCAGGCAGAGGTCAGGGCTGTGGAGGAAGCATGTGTTCCCAGGCTGCTGGAACCGATTCCTAAGAATGGGGGCTTCAGACGACAGAAGCGTGCTGTCTGGCCGCGTCGGAGGCCGAAGGCAACCAAGAGCCGCGTGCCCTCTGGCCCCCTAGGGAAGGGTCCCTGTCTCCTCTGTTCCTGACCCTGTAGGTGTCCTGTGGGTTGGCCGTATGGCTCCAGGCTCTGTCTCACCCAGCCTTCCACGGTTCCTGTGCTTCAGTTTTTTCCTCCTGTCTCTTTCCATTTCCTTCTCATGAGGACGGCGGTCACGTTGGGTCGAAGGACCACCCGCTCCAGTGTGACCCATCTTGACGTGGGTGCGTCTACGAACGCCCTTTTCCAACATGGCCCCAAGTGCAGGTGCCGCGGTCGAGCCCACTTGCACGCCCTTGTGGGGCGCACAGGCCCGCCGTTCCTCCATCGAGAGGACAATATGCGTTCTTCAAATTGTAGTGCTGTTGCTTCTTTGGAATAAGATAATTTTCGTGCTGGGTCTCCTATCATGAAAATAATTAATGTAGCAATACTCTCTTGTCAGAGAATATTATTTGACAGGCTTAGCTACCTTGTGGACTTTCAAATACACGGCGGCATTCTCGAATTGTTTCAGTTGTGACTGAGTCCTGTTCACCGGCTGCTCCACTGTAGAGCATAGTCGGACTGTTGTTTATTTTTCTCTCTTCATCCATGGGTCGGTGATTTGCAGTTCCCTGACCTCTGTCTACATCAGGGGCTCCCAATCCGCAGGCCACAGGCCGGGACCAGTCAGTGGCCTGTTAGGAACTGGGTCACCCAGCAGGAGGGGAGCGGGGGCAAGTAAGCCGAGCTTCATCTGTACCTCCTGCCACTCCCCGTCGCTGGTGTCACCGCCTGAGCTCCGCCTCCAGTCAGATCCTCAGCGGCGACATCCATTCTCATAGGAGCGTGGACTCTGTGGTAGACAGTGCATGTGAGAGGTTTGCACACTGCTTACGAGAGTCCAAAGCCTGACGGTCTGAGGTGGAGCCGAGGCAGTGATGCCAGCGCTGTCCCCCACCCCCCCATGCGGGACCGTCTCGTTGCAGGAAAACGAGCTCAGGGCTCCCGCTGATTCTGCATGATGGCGAGTTGCATGGTGACTTCGTGGTCTATCGCGATGTAAAAGCAGTAGAAACAGAGTGCACGATAAACGCGGTGCACTCGAGTCACCCCCACACCATCCCCCACCAGCCCCGGTCATGGGAAAACTGTCTTCCACGAAACAGGTCTCTGATGCCATCAGGGAGGGGGACTGCTGCACTACTGAACAGACATTTTGTATCCGCAAACCATAGGTACGTAATATAGTTTAAATAGTTTTAATGAAGTGCAAACATCATGCCACGTTAATTGATCGGTTTGGCAGCATATCTGCAGCCATGACGAATGCAAGCACTGCCTTCACCTGTGTTCCGGCTTCTCCTTCTCATATCCCTGCTTCCCCATCTCCTCTCTCATCAGTCTACAATGGAGAGGGGGTTGGGGGCATGGGAGAGTTGACTGGGACACTTCCTTCTTTTTCTATTTCAGTTCGTCGGAATCATTCTAAAAAAGTTAAAACTTTGAGATACAAAAAATCCGCCGAGGCAGTCAAACTTTTCATAGCAAGAGTCAATGAGAACCTTTTTATATGAAGTAAGTCAGAATTATAGTTTGGGTCTGAATTACATATTTAGATATTTAAATGAAACTGCTCTCGGTGATGTAAGATTTAAGCTACCCTCTCTCCCTTTGCTCACATTCAATTTATCCTTAACACAGGCTTGGAGACGTGCATGGGTGAGTCAAGAATGGGCTCACCCGTGAGTGTGGAGTGCAGGGTTAGTGCCTGTGCATGGGGCGTGTGCCCCTGCAAAATCCAGAGTCACTGCCTGTCCCGTGGCAGCCCCACAGAGACCGCGGGTGAGTGGCGGGGCCACGAAACACAGTGTTTCCAGGGTGTCCTGGGTGACAGGCAGCTGCAGGCCCTTGCGTCGGGTGTTAAGCCTCTGCCTCCTCGGAGTGCAGCCTCTTGATGATACGCCTTACGTGCGGCTGACATTTTAAGAGCCTTACTGCGTTTCAGAAGTGTGGGCACTAAGGATGTCTCCTTCCCCTCGAGAATTAATTTCATGCACAGCAGGAGTCTGCCCGCTGTGGGAACTGCCCGTGGATGTACAGGCAGGAATTGGCTCAGATAAAGAATCCCCCGGGAGCCAGCCCCAGAGGAGTGAGATTTGAACATCAGAACCAGAGGTGTCCAGGTGACTTCCTAGTTTCCTTTGTGATGCTAAGTCATTTGACAGGACTTGTGGGAGATCAGACTCACCATGAAATGTATCATCTCATGACCTTGTCTCAAGGTCATTCTAGATCTTGGCAACGTACTTCCCTAAGACTCAAACTTCCTAAGAACTTAACACTTTTGAATAGATTCCTCTCTTTGTCTTTTATAGAACTACGTTTTTCTTTGGATAAAATATCTAGTGTTTGGGGAGAATTTCATTTTTTTTTTTTTGAGCTGGAGTCTCACTCTGTCACCCAGACTGGAGTGCAGTGGCTGCTCCCGGCCACCGCAGCCTCGACCTGCTGGGCTCTGGCGATCCTTCCACCTCAGCCTTCCGAGTAGCCAGAATTACAGGTGCGCGCTACCACGCCCGGCTAATTTTTTTATTTTATTGTAGAGATGAGTTCTCACCTGCCCAGGCAGTTCTCGAACCCGCGGGCTCAGGCAATCCACTCACCTCAGCCTCCCAAAGGCGTGGGATTACAGGCTGATCCACCGAGCCCGGCGAGAATTTCATTTTCATGTAATTGATCAAGTTTTGTGTTACATCCATAGGCCCATTTAAAAATAGCTTTTTATCATAAATTCCTACTTTATTTTGTTTTAAAGGATATGGAGATTGAATTAAAACCAATAGACACGGTTACACAAGCTGGCATGACCAATAGCATGTTGATAGCTGATAACGAACAATGTTAGAATTGTCACTGTGTTTTCATTAACTTCTGACCTGTTAAAATTTAGCTCCTGCGGACCTATTAGACTGGACAAAATTAATACTAACAGGCAGACACTGTTATAACATAGCCACAAATGAGCAATCTGTCTCATCTTTGTTTGAAGAAGGTCTTATGACTTATGACACAATTACTGGGTTATTTGTGTCATCTGAAATTTGGATTTTGCTTAAGAAAACTATTCTCATGTCTCTTGAGGGAAAGAAAGATAGCAGACACGTGTGGTCATAGCAGGTAATGAGAAGAATGACAGAAACCAAGTCAGAGGGAAGGCATGTCCAATGACACTGGGCAGTGTGAGCTAAAATAAGGCACTTGGACATAATTTTAAACGCACAAAAAGGGCTGGGCAGAGTGACTCTTGCCTGTAATCCCAGAACTGCGGAAGGTTGAGACAGAAGGAGTAAATCCCATGGAATCCCAGAGTCTACACTCAGAAATACTCATTCACTGTGTCCAGAAAGGGTCTCAGGGACAGGAAGATTTGAAAGTCACCCTGGGTAAGTCTGATGTTAAGCTACCATTTTTAGCAGTTGGCATGTATGACACCAGAGAGCCTCCTTTTTAAAAAAAAATGTTGGGATTTTATTTTTCTCTCATCTGTTTCCAAGAATCTTTACATCATAAATTAAGCTGCATTTCATTTACGGAATTGGTGCTCAAGCTCAAGATTTTTTGCTTTGGAAAAAAACCCTTCCATAGTTAGTGGCATCCTGCACAGATATTTTTGCAAATGTCTCAATTTTCCGCCTTCAGTATGGAAAAGGCCTTAAAAATTGCATGCATTTTAGCCTAGCAATTTTTTAGCAATTAGTGCTAACATCGTGTTAAAACTGGATACATAAGAATGTTCTTAGGCATATTTCGCAATCGTAATTAATTTAAAACATCACAAGTAATCACAAAAAAGTTATAGGTTAGAAGAATTTTGGCAGAAAAATATGATATTGTTAAAAATGTTGGTATAGCAATACGATATTATACTATCCAGGGATTAAAATTTCTGACCTAGAATGACATTTATTGACCTGGGAAAGCATACCCTATATATTGCTTAGTAAGAGAAACGAATTATCAACAGCTGTTATCCTGTATGTTTAAACAAAAGATAAAAAATAAAATTTTGCATGGTCCAGGGAGAAAAAATCAAAACAACATCTTGAATGCAAAATACCTTATTAATAAGCTGTTATTTCCATCTCTAAAGAGATGAAATATCTAAGATTATTTTTTGTTTAGACTGACATGCTTGTCTTCAAAATATATAAGTATTGCTTATTCTATATTTTTAAAAATTCACCCTTAGCAAGGGTGTCGGGTGGACTGGGGCCGGAGCTTGAAGACACTTCAGCCTCAGCCTGAAACTTAAGGACCCGTTCGAGACCCGGTAGCTGATGGAAGAGCGTCAAGGTACAGGGCCGAGCTTGATGGAGGAATCCAAAACCCAAAGCTAGTGCCGTGAAGCCCACGCACAGACACGCCTTACATCGGGAACTTTTCTCTCCCACGGTCTCCTTGAAGGAGGAGTCCACGTCTGGTCATTGTGGACGGACTGAGCCATGCACCCTTGGGTGGTGAACGAGCATGGAGACCTTTTTTATTCCCGGTCAACTTTTGTCACTAATTCTTTATTTTCCCCATTTCTGTGTTATAACTAATGCAATTATACTTGGAGAGCTCAAAATGAAATGCTTGATTATATCCAGCTGCAATTACAGTTATTGATTGACCCAAACGTATTAGCACAACTCCTGAAGGAAACAGGCCACTGAAAAATTGTAGAAGGCCGTTTTTGAGTATTATGCGCACAAGAGCTAGCCACCCAGACAAATTTCATTTTCTTAATTTAATTAAGTTTCACAGTTTGGGGATTCATATTGGAAACCCAGAGTCTAAGCCAAAACCTTATTTATAAACAAGGACAATAGAACCCTCAAAAGTAAATGAAGTACTGTCAGCAGGAATAGGTTTCCTCCAAATGAGTTCATCTCATTATTTTGAAATGATTTCTCTTTGGTGCATTTCAGGTCCACTGTAGAGCCTGAACACCCATGCCAGGGACAGCTTTAAATCTCAAGAGAGAGGATTGGTCGTGAAATCTATGCATAGTTCCCATAGTTCCCAAGTCCCAAGAAAATGACAAGTGCTGTTTTAGAGTATGGACATCTTATTAAGAGGAGCACTTTGCAGGGTCCGGTGATAGTGCATGATGCGTGGTGTGTCTGGTCCCTGTGGCATTACGAAGCACGTTCTTTGAATGCCGTATTTCTCCATCTCTGCCCACCATCATCGTTCCTTTTCATCTATCTCACTTTTTAGTGTTTCCCGTTTGGCTAAACAATTATAATCAGAATCACCGACTTGTATCTTGTATGTGAAATGTGGAGATCATCATCTTGACTGCTTAAGTCGACACAGCATATGGGGCACTTCCTTTTGGGGCCAAGGGTTTCCAGCGAGACACTGAGGACGTGATGTGTTGTGTTGCGTCTTGCTGTTGACCGTGGGCCTCAAGGACTCGCTCAGTTTCTGTGATCATCCGTTTGCTGATTTATGAAATGGTTAAACGGTAGCACTTGCCCCGTAGAAGCCGTGAAGCTATTGCAAAGATCCAGATACACACGGTATTCAGAAATGCTTTACAAGTGTCAGATCTTGACTAATGTACTCCATGTTAAAGATCCAGATTGCGAGGGAAAACTTTGGATCTTTGAAAACAAGTAACTTCGACAGTATTTGTAGATTTGAATGACTTTTAAGACAGAGTCCGTTACGGGCACTGTGCCATATCCAACCGGAAGGACAGATGGCGAGAGAAGATGCTCAGGACGGGACTTCAGAGAACGCTCTCATCCTTCCTCACTGACAAACTGACAACTTCTCAGCACACAAAAGTGCACTTAATCTCAAATGGAAACCGGATATACCTCCCCCTAGAAGTTTACCATAAAAGACTGAGCCATAATGCTATTATTTAATTGAAAATTAATCATTTTGCTCAGTGCTTTACATATATTAAAAAGCATTCACTTATAGGTGTCATTTTCCTACAAGTATAAAATATTTTAATAGTATTGTCTCTACCATTTTATTTTTGTTCATTTAGATTCCTCATAGAAATCATAAGTGGTTCTTTAAAAAAGGAAGGCATTATTCTGTCCAGATGATTAAATGTACATTTTCCCTAATCTTTTGCTTGAACCATTGAATCATCCAGTGATGTGTGCCTAAAATCATGCACGTTACGAATAAACTTTCACTGCAGATGTAACTAGCTTCACCCGGCTAATGAAGAGAGATTAGCATCTCTTTTATCACGCGGACGTTAATGAACCCTCAGTCTTACTCAGCAGAGTTGGCCGTTCATCTTTTTGAAAAAGTGATTGATTATTGCTTAACCTGCCTCCTAAGTATCGCTGTGTTGCGTGGTGGTCAAAACCACCCATTTCCTGTTGCAAAAATTAATAGACGAAGTAGATCCATGGAAAGCACAGTCTGGGTGATGGAGTCTAGGTTACGGCTGAGCAGCAAATGCAGTTTTCTGCGGCCTCTGTGTGTGCGTGGAGAAAGCTTTCCTGCGTGCCTTGGCCTTTGTGACCTAAACATTTTGGCAAGGGAGACACTCATTCTGTGGGCACTGCAGACCCGCAGTCGCCTGGGCACTAGCTGGGCACAGACTCCGTGGCCCCGTGGCTCACGTTCCAGGCCACTCGTTCTGGATATGGCTCCCTGCCCGTGTCCACACCTGGCTCTGTAAGCTGTGGTCCAGCCACTCAGACCCCTGTCCAGGCAGACAGCAGCGTTGTGTACGCTTTTATTTATTATTTTTTGAGTCGGAGTCTCACTCTGACGCCCAGACTGGAGTGCAGTGGCCGCTCCCGGCCACCGCAGCCTCGACCCGCCGGGCTCCGGCCATCCTTCCGCCTCAGCCTTCCGAGTAGCTGGAACTACAGGGGCGTGCTACCACACCCGGCTGATTTTTTGATTTATTGTAGAGATGAGGTCTTGCTAAGTTGCCCAGGCGGGTCTCGAACCCACAGGCTCAGGCCATTCGCTCACCTCGGCCTCCCAAAGGTGCGCGATTACAGGCTGAGCCACCGAGCCCAGCTGTGTATGCTTTTAAGATGACTCGTGTAGGACCACATTGCAACATCGGTAAATACGGCAGCGGTGCAGCTTCAACCAGCTGAAGCTGAAAGGGGGCTTTTGTTATAAAGCTAGTAGGGCCTGTGACTGTTCCAGGGCCCAGGAAGGAAGCAGAGCCCAACAAGGAAGTCAGACTCCGTCCCGCCTTGCCCTGTCTTTCATATCCGCTACTGTCGCTCCCGAGGCTGACCTCCTTTTCTTTTAAAAAATTCATATTTAGCTGGGCTTGGTGGCTCAGCCTATAATCCCATGCTTTGGGAGGCCGAGGTGAGTGAATTGCCTGAGCCCGAGGGTTTGAGACCTGCCTGGGCAGCTTGGTGGGATCTCGTCTCTACAATAAGTCAAAAATTAACCGGGCGTGGTAGCGCGTGCCTGTAGTTCCAGCTACTTGGAAGGCTGAGATGGAAGGATCGCTGGAGCCCAGCAGGTGTAGGCTGCAGTGGCCGGGAGCTGCCACTGCACTCCAGTCTGGGCGACAGAGTGAGACTCCAACTCAAAAAAAACCCCCCAAAAACAAAAAAAGTATTGTTTTACTTAGAGATGGGATCTTGTTATCCTGCCCATGCTGGTTTCAAACTCCCAGGCTCAAGTGATCCTCCCATCTCAGGCTCCCAAACTGCTGGGATTACAGGCATGTACCACGGGGCCGGCCCCTAGACTGTTCTTATGTGTTTTCTTACCATTGATCCTGTAGAGTATCCCCCAAGTAAAAAGGACTCCCTGGCCATTCTAACCATGGTCCATCCTTGCACCAACCCACTGGGACATGTAAAGACACGGTCTTTTGGGCAGGATCTCCAAAGTCGGAAATCCTCAAGGAAGACTCTTGTGAAGACAGGCAGTTGCCTGGTAAAGGAAGGGTATGTATGTGCTTAAAAAATCGGTATCCCAGTAGAGTATGAATGCCTGACTTTATCCTCCTGTTCAAAAACTCTACATGGAAAAGAGAAACGATGCTTATTTTTAAAAGTCAGCTGTAGATCATCCGAAGCCTGCTACAGAATTGTGCTGGGTCTCCTTGCCAACGTGAAGAAGTCAGCAGAGAGATGGCACCTGTTTGTCACCCTTCACCTCACCAATTTGGTGAGTGCGGTTCTCCCGTGGTGGCATGTTACCTATAACCTGTGGGGTGGCTTGTTAGCCATCGCCTGTCTGAAGAATTAGGCTGGAAGCAGTGAGTAACAAAGGGATGAAAGGCTTTCTGGAAGGTTTTTCCAAGGGAAGGTTTTAACATGTATATGAAGGAACATCAGAACTTCAAGTAGGACTAACTGGTTTGCCAAGTCGGTCCTGTCTTCCCTTCCTGTTCTCTTCATTGGTTTATAGTCTTCAGATTTGCCTCCCGTCATTTGGAACTGTTCGAAAACTGTATCCTCATATGTAAGCATTTACTATAGAACCTTTCTTTGATGTGTTTAAAGCCTTTCTTTTTCACTCATACATTCTTCTCTTTATTTTAAGCTGATGATGAGACAGAATGGAGACGGAATGGGATCTGTCCGTTTGCTTCTTTTGATACGCACATTTGCTCTGTGAGAAAATGTGCTCTACTCCTAATTTCATTTTCCTTTCCTAAATAAGAAGGCCCATTAAAAAGCAGACATCTGGTGTACATGCACTTAAAGCTACAGCTCCCAAGGAGTGCTTTCTTCCTCTTTAAATATGTATGAACTGTTGTTTTGGTAATCCACATCACCCTGTCAAAATAGAATCAAATAGAACGTCCCTGTGACCCCTTCCCCTTCTGCCCCAGGAAATGAGTCTTGAGATCACCCAGGTGGACAGTATTCCGAAGGCTTCCCCTCCTGTCTTCCCCATCAAAGCTCTTACAGTTACAGGAGCCGAGCATTCAGCTGAACCCACTCTACGAAGGGCTACATGTTTTACTTGAGACTGGCTGTATGAACTTTACATATCTGAGCCATGGAAAAATGAACCTGGACTTTGAAACAATGGTTCTCAAAAGGAGCTTCAGAGCACCTCTACCTTCACTGGCGTTTCATGTTGGTAGGGGTCACAGTGACCCCAAAATTGTACCGACAGAACTTTTCTGTGTACTGGATGCTGAGAGTCAATATCAACTTGCTCTCCTAAGAGAAGAGAACAACGAAACCAGGGCTTGCTGACGCTTCCGTTCAGGTGTCGCTCATTGGACATCAGCTTGCTTGGCTGAGACCAAGGCCCACATTCCCCACAGCCGAGGCCCTGGAAGGCTGGTGTCCCATCCCCCTCACTCTGTTCCGTGTGAAAGGGTCATGTAGGCAGGTGCTGCACACCCTGCCTTCAGTAGCTTCGTGATTGAATTGTGCATATTGTGTTTTCTCTTTTAGAAGATGTGTCTCTGTTTCCTTGGTTCAGCTGAGTTGCCCAAGAATATGTAATGCCTGAACATCAAGAAAATGTGACTTAGTGTTTGTATGCTGATGATGTAAAACAATGCAGTACTTTATTCAGACCAGAAAAGAGTCAAACCTCATTTTGTCTTTTTGATTGTTTACTTTAATGTAATCATATCGATTTGATGTGGTTAGCTTGGAATTTGATTTTGTTATTGTTCCAAGAATAGCTGGGTTTTCTGTAACAGGCCATATAGATCCTATTCGTGTGTGGCATCCTCGTTGCTGTTCAAATATTTTGAGGGAGGGAAACGGCGCTTTGGCCAGCACCATCCATTTGCCAGTTATAGCGTTCTAAATTGGATGCACGAGCCCCTGCCACTTCTCTGCTGGAAGATATTCTGTTGTGATTAGAGTACTTCTGGTGAGTGATTTTAGAAGTAATGTTCTCTTTAGCTACTTATCATAAACCACATTTTCTGACACTGACCGTTAGTGTGTTTTCCATGAATGTGTGTGTGAGAAGGCAGCTCCCTCCCAAGCAGAAAGGAAAGGGAGTTTGAGGCCTGAGACTCATTCTGATTTAATTTGCCATGTATGCCCAATCCAAGGCAGGGGACGTAACTTTTCTGCAGACCACATATGTTTGAATAACAGAGCTGCAAGGTTGCCCAAATAAGTAAAATACAGTATCTATAAGATGCTTGGGAGAAAGATAACTGCCTAATCCAAGAGTATGCCGAGTGGTTTTTTTTTTTGCTTTTCCATCGGCAAAGAAATCCTTATTCCTGTAGAAAATGCACTTAGTGAAGTGCAGAGAACAGCGCTGCCCGGTCTCGTACTTACCGCCTTGTCGTGCTTCTGTGCTGTCCATGGGTTATCAACGATCAATGTGTCTACCGTGTGGTTACTGAGTTCTGTTAGTTCTGGGGCCTGTCCGAAATTGGATTGTTTGGCTGATTTGGAGGGTGCTTTTCATTTTTGTTTTTGAACTAAACTCCATGTATGCCTTCATTTACTGGCTCCAGATACCCTCCTCCTAAAACAATGGAAAGAGCCATGGTCAGGAGATGGGTCAAGAGAATTGTGATAGTTCGAAATTCTTAGCTATGTGGATTTTAAATAAGATGTGCCTCATGTCATTCAACATTGATTTCTCTCTGGAGAAGACTCTGGTCATGGACTACTAGATTGATGGGTGACACTTGATTGGTCAATTTTCCATCAAATATAGAAATGGTGTTAAATTTTAGCTATAGGTGTCACATACATAGCCAAATTTCCTGTTATAAGATTTTTCTTAACTTTTTATTATGGAAATTTTCAAACACATATAAAATCAGAAAAAAATAGTATAATGATTGACATGTAGCCATGGCCTAGATTCAGTCGTAAGTAAGATTTTCCACAATCTTCCTCACTCTATTTCTCCTTTTCCTCACTCTGAAGTACATAAAGCATTTCATTTATCTACCAGACACTCCAGTGGGTGTCTCACAAAACACACACAGACCTCCCCTCACAAAATTAATGGAATTTACTGGAGGTATTTTATTTTTTAAATGGAAGATTAAAAATAATTGAGGCTACTACGCTCATGCTATTTCATTGTATTGAAAACAAAAAATGGATTTTTGTTCAAGGTTATTTTATCCTATTTTGCTTTCATTAATAGATTCTAATGCCGTCAATTTTGCATAGTGTCCATGATGACAAAGTCCCTTTTCATTTCTTCTGAAAGCTTTTGGATTCCATTGCCCAGAAAAACTCACTTCCAACAATATGCTGGGTTGTGTGAAGGCTTGTCATTTTTCCCCTCTTATTCTTCAAAAAGCAGTCTCTTTTGTGCACTCACAGCCGCGCATTATCAGGCAACCTACTTTATAAATTCTATAATAAATTAAATAGAGCTCTGTGTGGGTCATTTTTGATTAACCTGGTTTAAAATAAAATGATTTACTAAAGACATAGATGGGAGAAATACTGTGTGCTTCTAAATCAATCATCACCAAACAATTGCATGGAATAGTAGATTAAAATGCACTTAATAGTGAAAAAAATGACTCTTGAAATCAAATCAACACTAGTAAGCTTATAACAGTGCTTAGCTGCTATAAACACTTAAGCAAAATCTTCATTTTCAGCCAGAAACATAATTTTTATATATGACCTCAAGATATGTAAATTCCATCACAGAAAGATGTTCCAGAAGTTTGGTTTAGAATGGCATTTTTTATAATGTCCAGGTGTGGGGGAGAAACACTTGAGTCAGGATGGTGTGAGGTAGAGGCTGTCATGTGTCTCCGCTGTCCTTCTCGTCCGGCCAATCGCTGGAGGCACATGTGGGGCTGCAGCTCTTCTTCCCCGTGTGAAGGGAACATGCCTCATGACGTCAGGACTGTCTTGCCATGGAACACTGAAGTGCATTTTCAGTTAGACAAACATCAAGCAAACTTAGTTAAGCGTATTTTGAATGCATTGTTTGCTTGTTTGTTTACCTGACAAATACACATTTTGGTACTGACGGGAGTAATTTAGTTTTTTTCTTGGAAAAAACAAACAAAAAAACAAATAGCAGCATATAGCCGGGCTCGGTGGCTCAACCTGTAGTCCCGCGCCTTTGGGAGGCTGAGGTGAGTGGACTGCCTGAGCCCGCGGGTTCGAGACCCGCCTGGGCAGGCAAGACCTCATCTCTATAATAAATCAAAAAAAAAAAAAATCAGCCAGGCATGGTAGCGCACGCCTATAGTTCCGGCTACTCGGAAGGCTGAGGCGGAAGGTTCGCCGGAGCCCAGCAGGTCGAGGCTGCGGTGGCCGGGAGCGGCCACTGCACTCCAGTCTGGGCGACCAAGTGAGACTCCGACTCAAAAAAAAAAACCAAAAAAACCAAAAAAAATAGCAGCACATTGCTGTCCTACTAAACCAAGATGGCCATATTCAGAGGGCTGTAAATCTGCATTGACTGCCTCTTTGTTTTTCAGGTTCACGGGCTTTCTTTAGTGTCCCGAAAGACACTGTGTGGGAGTTCCCCAATAGCAGTTTCTTCACTTTCCTGTCCCCGTCTCCTCTCTGCTTTGTTGTTTTTCTTCTGCTCTTTCTCCAACACTGCTTGGAGTTGCTCTTGATCTTGAGCTCACGCGCCAACGTGCACAGAGGGAACGATGTATAGATCAGACGCCACCCGCACGCTGCTCCTTTGACTTCTGATGTGGTCTTGACTGACGAAGTCACGATTCCAGATGTTCCTTGCCTTACGAGGGGGAGCATCCTGATAAACTCATGGTAGGTTGAAAATACTGCACGTCAGAAGTACATTTGACACACCTAACCTCCCAAACATCACGGCTTAGCCTCGTTGACCTTAATGTGATCAGAACACTTCCATTAGTCTAACACAAAGCACGTAATCAAGTGTTGAATATCTCATGCAATTAATGGAATACGCTGATGAAAGTGAAAAGCAAAATGGTCGAATGGGCGCTCAAAGTACCATTTTGCACGTGATCCACACTTAGTGCAATTTTAAACGTTGCACCTAAAAGCTATTTTAAAATTTTATTTTATGAAAAGGCTTTTAGGCTTATTTTTTACTTATAGCAGTAGAAAACATAGGTTCTCAATTTCCTTTTTTGTGGTGCACAGAGGCAATTTTTCTTAAGAGTTAAGGTATTTAACTATCTAAAAATAAAGTAAAAAGAGAAAATTATGAAACATTGGCTAAAAATGACATTTCAGGTGGTCATAATCCTCAGTTAAAAATGTGTCTTTAAAATATTCATGTAAGATTCAGACACAGCATTATACAACTTTGTCAGTTTGCCTTAGACTCCTGATTCCATTAAAGACAGTAGAGAATAATATGATCAAATAGGTTATCTTTCAGATAAAAATAAGTGTGAACAAGGTTTTTCAAAAGGTAATTTTGAAAAAAATTTTTACTATGTTACGTGTTGGCGCCCAGTTTAGGATTCTGGTAAAATCGGGAAAGTTTGAGTCTCTCAGTGGTATTGAACAAACACCTGGCACAGCCCATTTCTAAGGAAAGGACACATTGGGGATGGCATTCTAGAAAGTCGACTTTTTGTGAAGTCTGTCTTTTCTCTTTTAAAACAGCACTCCATAATTCTGCCAGAGACAGTGTCCACAAGCACAGACCCGTGTGTGTGAGGGTTTCCATTGACGGTTGGGACCAAGCTGAGGTTCGATTGGGTGGGCGGAGGACACCGGTCAGGGATCTACTCAAGTCAGTCAAGCATCCCAGGTGCCTGTCAGCTGCTGGCTCTGTCACTGAAGGCCAGTCAGGTAGACCCGTGAAACTGGATTTAATGTGTTTGCAGATATTGAGTTTACGAGCACTATTACCTCACCTACGCTTGAAGGATAGACATAACAGTTATTTCAGTCCATGTGTTTAAAACTATACACAAATATTGCAAATGTTGATGGGTATGCATGTATATAGGTGAGAAACCTACTGTAATTAAATCCAACACTGCATTTTCCTAATAATTGAGTTATATTTGACAGAGGCTCAAATAATTGGTGAAGCATACACCAAGATTCAGCAATACTTTCTCGGTATTATTGAATCCAAACTAGCGATAACTCCAGGAATTTTACAGAAGGTTTGCATTATATAGCACAGAGAGCAGACACTGTATCTCTCTCTCTCTCTCTCTCTCTCTCTCTCTCACACACACACACACACACACACACACACACACACACACACACGTTTTTAAAGTTAAAAAATACTTGCAAGATTAAAAAGAAACTCTGAAGAAAATCCAGAAGCCCTGCACCAAGTCAGTAAGAAGACCTGATTATCTCTGCTGTCTTGAAGTTCCTTTGCTGAAATGCTTAAGTCCACAGATTAGATGCAGCCATCTGAACGGATTAGCTTAACTCATTTAAACTTGGAAAGAGTTAACTCCTCCTTTTTTGTTCTCAGTCAGTTCACCTGTGTGGCACCGCATTACTGTCTGCTGGGCTCCCATGGCATGTTTTGTCACTAAGACACCTGCCAACCCAGTGGAATGAATCTCCTAGAAGGCGGTTTCACACTTACAAGCCTTCACTGTGGTCTCTGTACACACGTCTCACAGCTGAGAGAGGATGACTTGGATGTGGCTAGCAGTCCTTGGGAGGCAGATGAGTCAACACTCATCCATGTCACACAACTCTTTCTTGTACACTATCTCATTTGCTCTCCAGAAACATCCCCATTAGTAGAAGTACTAATACTATGGCTATACACTCCCTCGGGTATTATTAATACTATGGCTAGAGTATTGATATTCGTTCATAGTATTAATACTCTTGCATGGATAGGTGGAGGTTTAAGAAGGTTAAGTGGCCCAGCTCATGAGCCTCAGAAGAGCAGGGTGTGGAGTCTGCAGGGCCGGGAGGGCTGTCTAGCTGGTGAGGTCAGCACGGAGCTCTCCCCATGGGTGGCATTTCAGCTGAGACCCTTCTGGCCTCTTCCAGAGGCTGTTCTAGGGAGTCCTGAGTTGGGACTCCTGGGAGAGAGAGAAGCAGTGGGAGGTGCCAGGGACCAGGATGGCACACGTGAGGAGAATGGTTACCACTGTGCTCGTCCCACGCCCCAGGGACCGCCACACCCATGCAGCTCTGCCCTCCTGGGCCTTTTCTCCGCTGTCCTTCCCTGCTCTTACCTGTCTTTCCCCACCAGGCGGTCTCTCCTTCTGAACGGATGTCCCTGTCCTCAATGCCACGGTGCATTGTCTTCCTGCCCGCAGTTTTCTTTCAGTGCTTTAGGTGATCATTCCCATGTTTGCCCTTCCCCTCAGTCCCTCGAGGGTGGAGCCGACACAGTGCCTCTTTTCGTGCCACCCTAGATACTGGATGCTTGCTGACGGAGCCGTCTGTATCACACTCCTGTGCCGAATGTCCATATTCTTGATCTTGTGACACAGGGCTAAGCTTTCAACTGGGCGTCCCCACCTATCTCTACTGCAGATGTTTACTCAGCACGGGCAGACTTACTGTATGATTATTTAACGCACCCAGTCCATCTTCATGGCTGTTCTTTATACGGCTGCCACCGGACCCTCCCTTCTGAAGCCTAAACTAGAAAGTTAGAGGCACGCCTCTTGGGTCCATCGCTTTGTTAAATTATTTACTTTGTATAGGTCTCTGGGATCTGCCCTTTTTCTCTTTCCTCTACCGTTGCCCAAGTTCAGGACTTACAGAGTAACCAGCTTCGCCACTTGGCATGCAAGCCCGCACCCTTCCAGCCCGGTCTCCCTTCCTCTCTTCTCAACTGTGGGTGTCCCTCAGAGTCCCACCGGCCTCTCGAGTAGTTCTCTGTCTCACTCCCTTGTATCCATTCTCTATGTCTCCTCTCATCGAAAAGTCTCCTTTGACAATCCTGTGTAGGCAGTCCTTCCTGATTCTCGAAGAATTTGGTTGATTGTTTTGGTCAATAATGTGATGGTGATCATCCAACTTGTACTTTGGTGAGTTACATGTGTGTCTACGAATTGCGGTAGATGATAAACTCAGGTGTTTCTCATCCTTTTTGTCCTGCTTATAATGGCCTTTTCTAGCACCTAGTGCAATGCTTAAAAGCGTCTAGATTTGAATTGCATCATCAAAGTACTTCGATTTTGTGCCTTAAATTGCATAGGCCTTCCTGTAGTTTTAATAATGACTTTTAAATTACCATCACCAGTTGCACTGGACATGTCTTGCACACCTTCGAAACCCAAGTTGTATCATCAGGTGGACTACATGGACTAGACTTTTCTAGAAAGACAAGAGGGAAGAAAGTCCACAAGGTCGTGTAATGGTTTTCACCTGTCTTCACGGTCAGTTTTGATCTCTGCATAGCTCGTCTGATGGGACGCTGCCTTATCCGCTCATATGTCTGAAGATTTCACAGCAATAACAACATGACAAGTTCAGTAATGCCAGGAGGTGAAGCCTAGTCGTATTACTTTCGGGATGGAATTTAAATAACGTAGGGGACACCGCCCTCGCTGTTGCTAGCCTCCAGCAGCTCTGTGGTTTGTAGGCCACACCTTGGAAGCACAGGTGAAGCCAGGGCATCTCTCCAGAGTGCAGGGCCAGAGGCCATCTCCGCTCCTGGACTGCTGTGCTCCCGGAGAGAGACCCTGCTCACCCCCAGTGCAAAATCACTGGGTCACCCAGTGCGCAGGGGCCCATTTGGGGTCTGGAAGCTCATGGAGACTGAGCTGTGCCCCAAATTGTAATAAGAGACGGACACAACACTTTTGTCTCACTGTTCCCTGTGAACCTGTGTATGGCCCTCACAGTTTTAAATGCCATTTAAGAATTAAAACCAAGTCTTAAGAGGTTATGCTGATTTTTATAAGTTTTCAAAATTCGTATTACACATGTGTTTATATCAATTTTAGAAAAGAAAATGAACAATTAATTCTTGTTATTTAACTTGCATCGTTTTTCCTCTCAAGAAAACAATGCTTCAATCAAAGTTAAAATTCATTTGGCTTTTAATGTCTATATAAAAGACACAATATTTGTGGATGTATCTTCATAGTGTGTAAATAGATGTGAATGCTCATATTTACACAGTTTACAAAACATGCATACTGTATTTGTATTTCTGTTTTAAAGAAACAATCTTGTGATTTAGAAATATTCCAAAAGATATTCTTTGCATTTCATAGCCAGATTAGCTCTGAGTTTGGCATTTGCTCCTGACACCTTAAATGTGTTTTCCTGAGCTTGGGGACCTTGGATTTTGCTTTGGAAATTAAATGTTGGATATTGCTTTGTCTGGACCGGCTTAGGACTGGCTCTTCCCTCATTCCAGGGCAGCGTCAAAATCCACAGAAGAGCAGCGCTCGTGTTGTCTACTGAAATCACATCTGGCTCTCCTCCCTGCTTCTCCCATGCCTGCCCCTGGGATGTGACATCATTAGAGCCCGAGAACCCCTAGGGTTGTTGTTCCTGCCACAGTGGAGTGAGATTAGGTGCAAGGAGAGAGCAGGCAAATATTTGATCACTAATCACGCCTGGATGTTGCTTATTGCTTTCCAGGCAGTGGAATTCTTTGGGCTTCAAAAATTACACTACAGTCATTTAATGTTAGTGGACACAAAATAATGCAATTGGGTGAATCACAGGGGCAATCTGTTTTCCCCACAATCTTAGAAATGAAAGATGCATATATTTAAGGATGATCTGGCATGTGAAAGGGACATCCATCCTCCAAGAAGACACGGGAACCTCTTAAAAGGAATAAGGCTCTTATTCATATTTTCCAAGGACGTCGCGATTTACTTACCTTTTTCCCTTGCAGTTTCGGTGTGGATCCTTGCAAGTGCTTTGTCCCCTTGGCATTGGATCTTTCCTGGCAAGCCATCAGATAGGACACGTTCATTGAAAAGAAGCAGAATTAAAAATTCAGTGGCAGAATTCAAAGTGTGACTGTGGAGAGCTTATCTTCTCTTCGTTAGGGCTTTCCTGGTTATTGACTGGGGGCTTTGGGGACTGGTTCCTTGCTGCGTGCGTGGGTGACACCGGCACCAAGGGAGGCAGTGTGCCACCTTAATTCTAGGGGCTTTTGACAATTGCATCCTGTGTAAGCATCGTGGATGTATGTTTTTGTTATTATAACATACACAAGTGATGCATTTCTGTGATTGAGGTGTGTGATTTAGAAAAGACAGAAGAGCTCCACTCGACAAAATAAAAGGGGCTGTCATTGCACCTTCTTTCAAAAAGGGACTCAAGGAAAAGCAGAGCCTTTTCATCACATTTTTGATACATTTTGTAATTTATTGTGAGACACATTATTTAATAGGCTTTATTAAAATGTCCAATGTATTTGGGGGAAAGCACCATACACAAAATGGTGATTAACCTTGAAAGACAGAGCAACCTAAACTGTAAAACCCAAGAAATGCTACAAAACCTGAAACTTTGCATCCGATTCTAAAATCTTATGAATGCTCTAATATGAGAGGAAGACATTTTAATGATGTGAGGAGAATTTACCTAAATGCAAAATATGAATATGAAGCAATTAATACCTTGATACCTTCTTTTTAATGCATTACCCCAAATTGTGATACTGCAAATGCGCCAAAGAATAAATTCAACTCTATATTGAAGAGAAAGTCTCACAGATTTTAGAATATTTATTTAAAAATATTTCTATCATGCTTTCTGCCAAAAATAAAATGTGATTCAAAAGCATCCATTTGAATAATTAAACTTCCTTCTGCTAGAATAATCTGGTATTAACGTTCCATGCCTTTTTAAAAATAGACTTTATTTTTAGAGCAGTTTAGCCTCACATGTAAAAAACAGCAGAAGGCAGCGCGAGCTCCCGTGTCCCCTCCACCCAACGGCCTCTCCCGCCAACACCCCTCGAGCGGCGGGTGTGTCCCTACTGAATCTGCAAGAGCATGTCATGGTCCCAGAGTCCATCGCTGACGTCAGTCAGGCTCCGCTCTTGGTGTTGTGGAGTGCCTGGGTCTGGACACGTGTAATGGCATGTGTCCACCACCCCAGCGTCACCCAGAGTGTTTCCGCTGCCCTGAGAATCCTTGGGACCCTCCTGTTCATCCCTGCCTGCCCTACCCCTGATCCCCACTGTGTCCACAGCTCTGCCTTTTCCACAACTGTGGAGTCGGTACCAGTGTGTAACCATTGCAGGCTGGCTTCTTTTCCTTTGCCACATGCATCGGTGTTTCCTGCGTGTTTCTCCATGAACCCACAGCTCTTCTTGGAAGTGCTGAATGTCCCATTGGATGTCACGGAGTGTATTTTGCTTAATCTATGCCTTCACCTATTGAAGGGCGTCTTGGTTGCTTCCAAGTTTGGATAGCATTGTAAGTCAAGCTTCTATAAAGTCCTGTGTGCAGGATTTTTTAATGGCATGAGTTTGCAACTTTTTTTTGGTAAATGCCAAGTGGACAAACTGCTGGACCGTGTGGCAAGAGTGTGTTTGGTCTTGTGAGAAACGGCCGCACTGTCTTCCAAGGGTCGTGCCATCTCGCATGTCCCTGGCACGAGGGAGAATTCCTGCCCCTCTTCATTCTCGCCTGCAGTCGGTGTTGTCCGTGTTCAGAGTCTTGGTCATCCCGTTTGGTGGGAGGTGTCTCATCGTTTTGACGTGCATTTCCCTGACGATGCGTGATGTGCGACGTCTTTTCATACACTGATCTGCCATCCGGGTGTCCTCTTTGGTGGGGTGGCGAGGTCCTTGACCCACTTTTTAAAGGGGTTGCTGGTTTTCTGATTGTTGGTTTTTAGAGTTCTTGGCATACTTCGGATAACAGTCCTTTATCCGGTGTGCCGTCTGCAAATATTGTCTCCCAGTCTGTGGCTTGTCTTTTCATTCTCTTAATGGGGTGCTTTGCATAGCAGATAACTCCAGTGTTCATGAGGCCCCCTTTCTTCACTGTTTCCTTCAAGGGTCATCCCTTGGTGTTGTATCTGAAGAGTCACTGCCACACCCAAGGCCATCTAGATCTTCTTCTGTTGTCTTCCAGAAGGGTTGCGGGTTTGTGCTTCACATCCCGGTTTGTGATCCATTTTGAGTTAATTTTTGTCAGGGTACCTGGTGTTAGCTTTCTGTGCCGCTTTTGATACCACTTGCCTGTGAAAACTAAGTCCATATCACTATTACTACTTTCCCTTTTGCCAGTTTTATGGCAAAATAATTCTTATTGTCTAAGCATTTCTTAATAGTTTCTATTAAAATTGAAGTAGATTTAGGTACAGAAATATTTCAGGGAAGAACATTTACAATTTAAATATTTGTTTTAGTTAGAAATTCATCTATTTTTAATCTTATTTTTCTTTGTTAGAGGCATATTTCACATGTAGGCTAAAGCTACTTTTGTCTTACTCAAGATGGCCATATGCTAAATATTTTCCTAAGTATACTTAGTACGGCTTTGGGGCTTTTAAGGCAAACAGGCCGCCTTGATCATTGCCGGGAACTCTCTGCCGGGATCTGTTCCGTGTCCACTGTGTCCCATGCCAAGGCCGTGGTGGCAGACTGTCACCCTGGAGTGAGTCTGTTTTCTCTTCTCCCGGCTGATGCAGAAGGTGGCGAGTATTTGAGCAGTCCCAAGACTTCCCTTGTGTCCCTAAAGGTGTACAGCAGGTCCTTGGCTTCAGACCCCCCAGGGACACCAAAATCTGCAGATGTGCAAGTCCTGCCGCTGGCGCTGCACAACCCACAGCCACCAAAACTCCGCCCTCTGGACCCTCAAGTCGCCTGTCGCGAATGCCATGCTTCCCTAGGTGGTCAGCTGTATCCGAGAGTGAGGAACTTGTGAGTGGGCAGAGCTGACTACAGAGTTATCTGGTTATGCTTTATATCCCTCCACTGACCTTGGGAAACACTGACCTTTCTAAGGAAGATGGGCTGCCGATCTGGACGCAGGCAGAGCAGGAACACGGGAGCAGATGGAATTGTTTAGGAGAAACACAACCCAAAACTTCAGAACATAGCCCGGCCACACAAGAATGCCAGACTGTGGAAATTTTATATTTCAACTACAACTGTATCCACCACTTTTATTTGATTCTTTGTGTGTGTGTTTGTTTTGTTGTTGTTCTGAAGATTAGCCGAAGGGTCATGGAGGATTGGTAGATATAAAAATTCTATCAAAAATACTTCACAAACTGCATGTAAGTGTCTCTTGATAAACAGTTTTGATGCGTGAGCAAATAATGTTCCGTTATCATACAGAAAGTGCCACACTTTCACATATTCGACCATTTGTGCATCGAGCGACATCTTGTCGACAGACGCACTCGCTGAACTTGTGACTGGTGCCAAGATTGTCATGCCATCCTCTCAGAGGCTCCTGGCGGGAAGGATTCACGTAGCCCTCGGGAAAGGTAGAAATGCTGCGGTGAAAATCAGGCTTTTTTTGAAAATCAGAACTTTTTTTCACTTTAGTGAAAATCTGACATTTTCCCCACAAATTATGTGTTTGTTGTTTTGACTCAAACCGTGACGTGCACACAGCAAAAAGTAAAATAAAAGTTTTGTTTGATTTTCTTTCTTCATTAACATTCACTTTGGGCTACTTCATGAAAACACCATTTTCAACAAGACTGAGCACTTTTTACTTTATCTTATGTGATTTTAGAGTGGTGGGATACCTGGGAGGATTTGCACGCAGGTGGATCTGGCTGCCTGCGGGCTCTCCCGTCCCCGGTGGCAGACCGGGTGGCTGGCGTGGAACCGTGTGCCCCTTGTGCCCCCTCCCCCCCCACTCCCCAGCCATGCTGTTCCCACCCTTGTGCTCATGTGCCCAGTGCCCGGGCCGCTTGGAGTGAGAACGTGCGGTGTTCAGTTCTTCGTTTCTCGTTGGTCCCTGAGTGTGATGGTCTCCAGCTGAGTCCATGTTGTCGCAACAACGTCACACTTTAAGTGCCTTTCTGCAGTTCACCCGCCCGCCCAGAGCGGTGCTCGTAAGCCACAAGCACGGATCCATGTGGCTTGCGAGGAATAGAGGGAAATCAAAGGACCCCCAGCTGGTGGAGGAGGAAATCGGGGCGCAGAGAAGCCAAGTCAGCGGCGGCCTAGCCTGGGAAACCCGTGGCGGCCCTTGTGACCCAGTTCACAGTTCAGAGTGATTCCTCAGGACCGGGAAGCAGCTTTGTGTCCAGGAAGAATCACCGTGTGCACAGCCCTTGCTCATGGGGTCGAATCCAAAGTACCGAGTGCTTCTGTCCACCGTATGTCCTCGTTTGCGGTGAATCCGCCCACGCCGGAGACCCCGGCTGCCTTGTGACTAGTCTTCTCTTGATTAATGTCAGGGGATTCGGTGATCAATACGGACATCTACCAAGCCCAAACGGTGAACTGCTCTGTAGACGTGCTCACTCGTAGAAAATGAGCTCTTTCTTTTAGCGACCCGCTTTGAGTTTGTTGTATTTTTACACTGCTAGGAAAGCGCTCTGACGCCTGCTGAAACGTGCACTGCCTTGCAGGTGGCAGTCGGCAGAGGCGGCTGGTGTGCAAGATTCACAGGTTTCCAGGAGGATTGGCTACGCTCATGTTGTGTCAGGAAAAAAAGAGTAGACTCCAGGAACTTCAGATGTAACCGAGAGCCAGAATCACGGCGTTTGGCCGAAGAGGTCGCAGCATCCTTTCCTGTTCCTGTTTCTGAAGATCGGTTTTCCAGCTGAAGTGTCAGCCATCAGCAGCTCTTTTTGTGGGGTCTGTTCTAGTTCGGCATCTTCTGCCGAAAAGAAAGCAGAACGGTGCGGGTGACGCGGCGGGCGTCAAGGGGAGGCACGGGGGGAGTTCGGCGAAGAAGCAAGCACCCCGATGCTTCTGTCCACAACGTGTTCTCCTTGGCGGTGAATCCTCCTGTTCCCTTCTTCCTGTATGGGAATTTCCTCTGCACCCAGCTTGCGGCCGAGACCTTGTCACACCGCTGGTGACAGGCTCGCTCACAGCAGGGCACCGCGAACAGCACGTGCCTTCCTCAGACAGCCTTCCTGTGGCATGCCAGCAGGAAAGGGCGCAAACTCCAGAAGGAAGAGCAGGCACTCGCCCTGCAATCTGGGGTGGGGGAGAGGGCAGCTGGGCGTCTGCCTGGCATGCCTTTGGCTGTTATGGGTGAACTGGTCTACCGCCTCCTTCCTCTTCATTTTGCGGTGTTCATTTTGTTTCGTTGTTTGGAGACAAGGACTGACTGTCACCCAGGCTGGAGTGCAGTGGGGTGGTCAAAGGTCATGGCAACCCCGAATTCTTGGGCTCAAGGGGTCCTCCCACCTCAGCCTCCCTAGCAGCTGAGACTGCAGATGTGTGCCGCCCTGTCCCGCTAGTTTTTTCATTTGCATTTTTGGAGAGATTTTTGTAGATTTTATAGATTTTTTGTAGATTTCATAGAGATTTTTGTAGAGATTTTGTGGAGGAATTTGTATTTTTGTAGAGATTGCCCAGAATTTTCATATCTAACGAAGAATCTGCAAACTGTCTTCATGTGGAAGACATGCGGCCTTTTGTAGTATGTCTTAATAATTTGAGATCTCCCTGGTTTGACATCAATTAAATGAGAGAAGGAACATCACAGGGGGTGGGAGTGGGAAGGGCAGAGAAAAAGACAGAGAGAGAGAGAAAGAGAGAGATGGGAGAGAGAGAGAAAGAGAGAGATGGGAGCACTATGACCTGCTCCAACCTGTCTTAGTCAACGTTGTCATCTAGGATGTGTGACAGCCACTTTCCGAAGAAATTGCAGTTACAGCAACGCCTCTCCCATCTTTTGATCTGTGTGAACTTTATGTATTTTCCCATAAGCAATAATACTTTGCATTGCACATTTCAGCTCATACCTAACCTTACTGCAAAATATTTCTTTGCTTCTTGCATGAGGAACATGAAGACAACAGCCCCAGGTGAAACTAAAATAAGCTACCCGTGCCCTCTGAATCCTCATGTCAATAGCAATTGCCAGGGTGCCCTGGTGCTGATGAGAGGCCTGCAGGCTTGTTTTGCCAGGACTGGAACGCCCAGGTCTAGAGGCTGAGTGCCTCCCAGAGCTCCCTGGAGCTGCTGTGGAGGGTACAAACCATCGCAGTAAAGGGTGAATGTTCTGGAGATGGTCCGGCTTTGCACCTCCAGTCCTGCCCTTTCCTCGGGAGACGAGTTGGCTGCACAGTCTTTGAGGGTGCACAGCACTGGCCTTCGTCACTAAGATACTTGAGCTTGCCAGCTCTGACCTGTCTCCCTTTCTTTCCTCTCTTCTTTCTCTCAGAAACTTTTTAAGACTAAAAAAATAAAAGATACTTGAGTTTGACCCCGACACCGTGACATAGTGTGCTGACCTTACACAAGCCATTTAACCTCTGTCGGGTTCGGTGTCCTGATCTCCACTACAAGTTAATGATGCTTCTTCTTTTTTTTTTTTTTTGAGTTGGAGTCTCACTTGGTCGCCCAGACTGGAGTGCAGTGGCCACTCCCGGCCACCGCAGCCTCGACCTGCTGGGCTCCGGCAATCCTTCCGCCTCAGCCTTCCCAGTAGCCGGAACTACAGGCATGCGCTACCACGCCCGGCTGATTTTTTGATTTATTGTAGAGATGAGGTCTTGCTGCCCAGGCAGGTCTCAAACCTACGGGCTCAGGCAATTCACTCACCTCAGCCTCCCAAAGGTGCAGGATTACAGGCTGAGCCACCGAGCCCGGCTTAATGATGCTTCTTTACAGGATTGTGTAGTATCAAGTAACACGTTAGAAGCACTTCAGCCGCCATTGACCCCAGGGCGGATGTCAGTCCTCGTCACGGCAAGGGACACCCCAGCTTTCTCCGCAGGAGCTGGCCCTGCACGTCCCCTCCCAGGCCCCTGCAGACACGGCTGCGAAATCCCACTGTGATGTTAGTGGTGCCGAGCGCCCACGTCTTGGGCCCTCACACCTGGATTTCTCTTGGCATAAGGTATCCCCGGTCCTGGGAGCCGTAGTAGGGAGACAGCGGAGAAGCAGGGCGGCAGCGTCGTCGTCACACACGTCGTTGTCACGTGCCTTCTCTGCACACATGTGAGTTCCTCATGTGGGCAAGGCCTCAGGCCAGATGTCGCTGGTTGTGCAAAAGTAAATAGGGGCAATTTCCCCCATCACGGCTGCTCACTAGGAGAAACATGCGTGTCTAGTGGGGGAAATTGCCACGTGAGGCTCAACAAAGAGACGGATTAAGTGCTAAACAGACTGGACAGGACACACTGTGAGAAGCTGGGAGGGGCGGTGGCTTCTCTTGGCACTGTCAGGAGTAGGTGCTGGAAGCCTGCTGGTGGGCTTCAGTGGGATCCAGTCGTTTAAGAGACAAAACAGAAAATGCACAGTGTGCACAGTCGGAGTCCGTGGATAAGCTGGTGGTGCTGGGCAGCTGTCGGGTTGCGAGTGGGTGCCAGGGAGTGGAGGGTCTCTCGTAAAGCCTTCCTTCTCTTGGCCTCGCTTTCAGGTGTTGATTTAGATGTTTTAGAAAATCGCATCTCAAGTACATGGGAGCAAATGAATAGCTAATTCCTATCAAAACAGCAGAGGTCTTTGAACTGAATTCACTCAGTCTGTGCTAGCAAATAGCACATTTCCGCTTGGGTCTAAAACGATGAGGATGATGGCTAAAAATACTTGAAGCAAATTTTGTGCATGTTGCATGTTAACACGTCGGATGTCTCGTTGGAATGCACCGCCCTCTTGTTCCACATTTATTTTTGGAATTTAATAAGGCGCCTGTCATATCTGCCTCAAGGCTAAAAAACATCACGGGGGAGAAATCCAAAGTGCTGTCACGTTTGAGTGACATGGACCCAATAGGATTTTATTTCCTCTTCATGGGGTGGGTGGTGGGGGCTGGAATGAGCCGGTCTCCGCTCGGAAAATGCACGGCTGAGCTGTCTGCTCCGAAGGCCCGGCGCCGGTCAACCGGCGGTGACATGGCCCCGTGACGTGGGGTGGATTTGACTCAGAAAGCCAGGAGAGGCTTCTCAATAAAACATTAATTCTGTGCATTTTACTGCAAAGCTCATTCTCATGATGGATTCTGGGACAGGGCCACGTAGCTACAGAAGGGCATCTCATTACCTGAGGAACTTGGGGAAGATGACTTCTTTATTACTTCCTGTGCTCCCAACGTGTGTCATTAAAATACTGACTCATTTAGCTCAGCTCCAGTGGGATGAGGCTGTGGAATACAGCGGAGAGGCAGAGGGACTGCGGCCGGCGAGCCCGGCTTCTCTTCTGCTCAGGGTGAGGGGACAGCTTTGCCGTTTCCTTCTCTTTCTTGTAAGTTGATGTTGAGGTCAACATAACGAGCTCAAGTAGAACCCTGCTGTGTTGGGCCTGAAATGGGAGGACCACGATTTATGGAAGACTCAGGTGATCCTCCCACCTTAACCTCCTATGTTGCTTCACCATGGCCAGCTACTTTATTTTTGTACAGACAGTGTCACCCTCTTTGAGACCCAGGAGGGTCTCGTACTCCTGGCCTCAAGGGACAGAGGGTGGGCGTCAGCTGGTGGGGTTGCCAAGGCTGAGTTGGTCATGAAATTAGAAATTAGCTGAAGGGTCTGTGTGATGCGTGAAAACAGATCATGCGTGCTCAGTGGGTGCATGCTTGTGATGCCTGGGAGGAGCGCACCACGTGACTTCCTCATGGCCTCAGAGCTGAGGAGCGTTGTTTTCTTGACTGCCAGGAGGTCATTTAGCTGAGAGATGTGCACTTTAAACGTGGAAGTGAGCACTTTTATGTAGGTAATACAAACTGCAAACAAGTCAACAATGCGCAGCGGGAAAGCTCTTGGTCCTTTCTCTACTTGGAATTTTCTGCCTCCCGAGTAGATGAGAAGGAGCAGCAGGTCTAAACACCGGAAATGCCTTCCTGGGCTTGGAGAGAGGACTCAGAGCTCTTCTCTGGGTCCAGAGACCCTGAGGAGGAGGGAGGGTTGATCTTGTCTTAAACTACTGAGTGTGTGTGTGTGTGTGTGTGTGTGTGTGTGGTGTAGCAGGTCTAAACACTCGTAATGAGCGTGCGCCTGCCTGCGCGTGGAGAGAGGTCCTAGAACTCTTCCCTAGGTCCAAAGACCCTGAGGAGGAGGGGAGTTGATCGTGGCTTCAAACTCCTGAGAGTGTGTGTGTATGTGTGCATGTGTTGACTAAGTAATAGGCAGGGAACTGTTTCAGGAAGTTTGATCCTGAGACTGTATGAATAAACTCACAGGAAACCCAGCTGTGTGGGTGGGATCCATCCTTCAGAGGTAAGACCAGATGTGAGCCTTGGGCATTGGCCGGGCACGGTGGCTGAGGCCTGTGATCCTGGCACATCGGGAGGTCGAGATCAGAGGATCCCTTGAGGCCAGAAGTACAAGAACTCTTGGGTCCCAAAGAAACGTGGTGACACTCTGTCTCTACAAAAATAAAGTAGCCGGTCGTGGTGGCACCTGTAGTCCCAGTGACTCAGGAGGCTGAGGTGGGAGGATCGCCTGAACCCAGGAGTTCGAGGATGCAGTAAGCTGTGATTGCACCAACCTGAGCAACAGAGTGAGACCCTATCTAAAAAAATAAACTTCAAAATGAACAACACCACTATGCATGAAGTGTAGTGGCCCCCTGTGACCATGGCGGAATGCAAGGTGGCGCGGTGACTCTGCAGCGCGTGTGGGGCTCGTGCTCCAGCGTCCTCCTGGAAGTGAAGCCGGGACGTCAGCTGCGTGTTGACACCGGCACCCGATGTGATGTCTTCCTTTCTTCTGTGAGTGCAGCGTGCTGTGCAGAGGCCCTGTGCACCCTGACAGCGATCAAGCGGGCAACACGGCTCTTCCTGTGGACGGCGACCTCCGCTCAGATGAAGCCACCCTTCGCAGCACAGGCAGCTGGGTGGTGGCTGGACTCCCCTCTGAGTTTCCAGGCCCGGAGACAGCCACATCCACGGTCCTCTGATGTTTCTCTTGGGTCCCCCCAGTGGCCCCATGATTAACTGGTCATGGGCACCAGTGCTCAAAGTAAAGAGGGGTGGGTGGACTACATTCCACATAATGACAACTCAGAGGTGCCTTCTTTTGAAGAATAAAAGAGGAGTCGGCTTTGAACGTGCTTCCCGTCTAGTGAACACTGTGGCTGCTGTCAGAGGCTGTCCACCCAGGGCCTGGCGTCTGTGGTCCCTGCCTCTGGCCTGCATTCTCCGTGCTCAGCGGCACTCACTGAACTCACAAGTGTCCCCAGGGACGCTGCTGTGGGACTGTGCCATGAGTCGCTGGGAATGGCTCCCAGCTCCGAGTCTCGTCTTTATTCCTGGGGCAGTGAGCGCAGCCCTCACAGAGCCGGTGAAGTCAGTGGAGTCCACTCGTGTTTTAAGGGGAGGATGCTGCCTGTCCCTGAACGTCTTACAGGGGGCCATTCTTGCGGGGGCGCCGTGTGGTGTTGAGAGAGCTGCGCTGTCCACGTGAGAACCAGGCAGCTTGTCGACAGGTGAGGGCAGTTCCATGCCACGTCCCTCCTAGGAGGCCAGGTGCCCCGTCAGCCACCCTTGCACAAAGAGAGTCTCCTCCTCCCTCCTCAGCGAGAGGCTTGGTGCTGCTTCCAGAAGGCTTCCTTTGCCACCAGGAGTTCGAGGCAAGAATCATCTGAAGCCGGGCTCGGTGGCTCAACCTGTAATCCCGTGCTTTGGGAGGCTGAGATGAGTGGATTGCCTGAGCCCGCGGGTTCGAGACCCGCCTGGGCAGTGAGACCTCATCTCTGCGATAAATCAAAAACTCAGTTGGGCGTGGCAGTGCATACCTGTAATTCCGCCGGAGCCCAGCAGGTCGAGGCTGCGGTGGCCGGGAGCGGCCACTGCACTCCAGTCTGGGCGACAGAAAAAAAGAATCATCTGAATTGCCAGCTTGGCAAATGCAGGTGTGCTTCTTGTGGACTGTTCCTTAGCATCTCCAGGCGTCCCGCCAACTGAGTTTGAATCCCAGATCTGCCACCTACTAATCCTTTGACGTTACACAAGTAGAAGTATGTTGTTAAATTAGGAAGCACTTCAACTTTTTATGAAAGAAAAATTACTCAATAAAATGAGCCTGGGAGATCACTTGAGTGTAAACGTTTCTGGAACATGAGACCACCAATTTTTTCTCCTAAGTGTGAAGCTTCTTTATTGTTTTTTTTTCTTATAATATAATATATTTTTTTAATTTTAAAATTGTGGGGTACAGTTAAGGGTTAGGTATACAAATATGCATTGTGCAGGGACCCTTGTTGATGAGGTGTGCTCCCCATCCCCAGACAGATACTGACTACCGTTAATCCCACCTCCCTTCCCCTCCCTGCTCCCCCCATAGTTTCCCACCACTGTCAATCCTTTTCCTATAGTCTTATGATAGTTGTTCAAGGTCCACTTATGAGTGAGAACATGTGATGCTTAGATCTTTGTTTCTGTGAGAGATCACTCAGTATTATGAACTCTAGTTCCATCCTGGTTGCGTGAAATTCATGATTTTGTTCTTCTTTATGGCTGTGTAATATTCCATTGTGTATATGTAACACATTTTTTTATCCAGTCCTCTCTTGATGGACAATGTGGCTGGTTCCAGGTTCTTGCTATTGTAAATAATGCTGCAATAAACATACGTGTGCAGGTATCTTTTTTATAGAGTGATTAGAGTTCTTCTGGGTATATTCCCCGTAGAGGGATTGCGGGGCCATAAGGAAGGTCGATTTTTAGGTTATATTATTAGATGCAGAAAAAGCTTCTGATAAAATCCAGCACCCCTTCTTGATAAAAACACTCGATCATCTAGGCATATGTGGAACATATCTCAAAATAATAAAAGTCATCTACGAGAAGCCCACAGCCAGCTTACTCCTAAACAGACAAGAATTGGAACCATTTCCCCTGAAAGCAGGATCAAGACAAGGATGCCCACTCTCACCCCTCCTGTTCAACATAGTATTAGAAGTCCTGGCTAGAGCAATCAGAGAAGAGAAGGCGAGCAGGGGTATCCAAATAGGAAAAGGGGAAGTCAAGTTATCTCTCTTTGCAGACGACATGATTGGGGTTTTGTTTTAATTTTGACTTTTGTCTCAATGAGAACCAGAAAAATAAGAATCTTTGCTGAACTACCTGGAAGTCATCATAGGATAAAATATTCTGCTATGACTTCTGTGTGTTTTTTGTATAGTTGCTTTTATTTCAGATACTTTTTTAAATGTCTGTGACCCAGAGAGAAATAATTAAAGATTCATGCATGGAGCATTCATGAGAACATAAAAGACTGGAAGACGTCACAGCATGCTGTGAGGACTATGGTTTTGTAGGAGTTTGTGTAGCAAAGGGGCGGTTGTTCTTCACAGAATCTCATGGCACCTTTCACAGGCTCTTAGCTATAGCAGCCAGCCCTGTCCTCATGTTACAGATAATACTCAGTTTCACCTGAATACCCTCATCCATCACATTAAAATGAGCGTGTTAATCTAAATTTTAGAATTACATAGTTTTATTTTCATTAAATTTAAAATGTGTGTAGTTGCCCAGGGACATACACATATGAAACTTACACCTAGTTTTATATTTGTGGATTTAGATTTAAGTAATATAAAATAAATAGCTATCTAGATTACAAATTCGTTTTTTAAAAAAATTTTTTCTAATAATTGAGCATTCTCTGTTATGCCCACCATTCCTGTAGTTTCCATTTCAAAATTGCTCCTGACAACTAAAGTCCTCTGCATGCCTCACTCTAAGTGCCCACGATGGTTACTGTGAAACTAAGTCACGTGTGTTTTTACTTTCTTTCCTTTTAAAAATTTCAGTGGCTTTAGGGGCACACATGGCTTGGGTTGCATGGATGTCTTGTAGCGTGGTAAAGGAGTCTGGGCTCTGAAGGTGCCTGCCAGCCCACCTGTGCACGTGGTACCTGACAGGTGGGTTTCAGCCCTTCCCTCCCTCCTCCCCTCCTGAGCCTCCAGTGTCCACTGTCTCATTCTCTCTGCCTTTGCAGATTCCGTCCTATACTGATCATACTCATAATCTTTCTTATGCTAATCAAATTTGAGGATGTCTTATTATTATTATTATTATTATATTTAGGACTTAATGTCCACAAACACAAGCCATTAAACTCTGACTGTAAAGTTACTGCTAGGTTTCATGTATTTTTCTGATTTTCCATATGTGTAAGTTTTAACTGAGGAAGCTTGCATTTGAGGAAACATCCTAAGTAATTTTTTCTATATAAAAACAACAAACTCAATTATAGAGCATATTACCATTTACAAAAAGAAAGTCTGATTATAGACGTAAAATACTGCTGTAATATAAAAAGTCATAAGCATCCTTCAAACCTTCTACCTAACCTGCTTCAATGATGATTCAGAAAAATTCATCAGTTTTGATCTAGGAAGGTCTAGCACTGGGTCTTATCTTGGCTTTTGCTGACTCGATTTTGAAGGTCAGGTATGCAAGAGGGGTGCCTCTGAGGTCTCCCCGTCTCTGAACGGGGGCCCTGGGCCACCTGGGAAGGTCGTCTTTGGACTTCTGTCTAGCCATCGTCACGGATGCCTGGTCTGGGCTCCCCACGCTGGATCTAGGCCGTCTCGGCCCTAGGAACCTCTTTTACTTACTTTTGCTTCACGGAAACGAGAAGAGGAGGCAGAGGGCCAAAGGGGTCCAGTGTCTTGTTGCAAGATACCCAGCACAGCCATGCCAGAATGAGAGCAAGGTCCCAGACCTCCTGTCCAAAGTTCTTCCATCCATTGCCTGTGACGGCTTCTGTGTGCTATAGGGGCAGATAACTATATATCTCCTTAGCAAGATACTCTGAAATGTAAGTCAAAGTGAGAACCCGAGAAGTTGACACTTGCCGCTGATCCCAAAGCTTAGACGACCCTGGGCAGTTGGGATTGTCTTTGGTAGCAGAGCGTAGACATGCACAATCACCCGGTGAGATATGACCTTTGGAGTCAAATTAAGTTACATGACACTGAGTATCGAGAAAGACTTCCTTGAATGCATGTGCCAATGAAAAGACAAAAGTTGGTAAAGTGAATTCATAAAATGAGCCTTGTGTATAGTGTGGGATGTCTTCACAGCCTTGTATGATATAGACGGTGACTATTTGAAGCCCCGTTCTTTGGGCTTCCCAACCACACGACCACAGATCACCATGGCCACACAAGGTGTGTGTTTCAGAGCCCTGGGTCCACGAGGAAAGCTACCCCTGATGTGCTGAGCAGTAAGTACCATGAGATATACCTAGTGGTAGCTGAACGCTCAGTGTCTGATCTCAGAAACCAAGCAGGCTTGGGGTACATGGGATCCCGGGTCTGGAGCTGCACAGCAGTTGGTAATGCCATAGCCTGGAAGGGCAGGGTTATTGCTCAGACACCACAGGGTGGGAGCCTTGAGTGGCAGGAGACACTGACCTCCATCTCCGCGTCTTTTGTGTTCCTGGTGGAAGAAGACGTTTTGTTTTTAAGAGGCTCCTGGACCCCGGCACAGTCTTCACATTGAGAGTATGTCACCCCTATTCTGTGTAAAGCAGTGAGAGGGTGACGTGTCACAGGCCATCCGTGGGTGCGAGGACAGAAAGTTTCCAGCTTAGACATGACCAGTGGTGCCTCTGTCTGGAGGGTGAGTGGTTCCTTTAGGGAGTAGACCAGCTTCGCTGTCAGCTCTGAGCAAGAGGTTAAATCTTATCGGAAAATGCCTATAATGCCTGTAGTCCCTGCACATTGGGAGGCTAAGAGCCCAGGAGTTCAAGATCATCTTTGGCAACTGAGCGAGACCTGGTCTCTACAAAAAACATAGAAAGTAGCCTGACATGGTGGCATGCACCCGTAGACCCAGCTACTCAGGAGGCTGAGATGGGAGGGTTACCTGAGCCCAGGAGGTTGAGGCTGCAGTGAACTGTGATTGTGCCACTGCACTCCAGCTGGGTGACAGAGTGAGACCCCCAACTCTAAAAAGAAAAAAAGAAAATGCCCGTGACTCCAAAATGATCAATTTTGGAAGCTCTGAGTGTGATAGTTAACATGGCTACAAATCATAGCCCAGATGCAGCCCCCTGGTTGTCACCAGTTGAACCGAACCATGCCTGGCTTTAGGTTGTTTGTTTTAGGTGCCAGTGGTCCTCCTCACTGGCAGAAATGGGATGACTATATCAAAGGAGGAGGACAGCAGGCGACAAAGGGCACATCTAAAAGTTATTTCTATTTTATCAGTCTAGAAATATCATGAAACTTCAGTGCTTGAGGGTTGTTATCACATATTTCACATTTTGTCACGCTCAATATGTGTAATAAATGCTTGTGCTAAAAACAAGCCTCCACCAATTGCAAAGTATGTGATTGGGGCATTTAACCTCCTTCCTCATAGAGTGAAGACAGCGTCAGCATGGCAGAGAGCAATGAGGGTAGGAAAGGTAAAATTAGCATCCTTCTCAGAAAGAAAGAGAGAGAGAGAGAGAGAGAGAGAGAGTGTGTGTGTTGTGTAAAAGCAAACAAAATCCCTTTCATTCAGCAGAAACCTCTTGATATCTTTTGCCTAATATAACTTAAAGACGTTGGAGGCGGCTGGCACGTGAGCTTAAGGGGGAGAATATTGATGGAGACAGGAGGGAGGGGGAAGGGCCTGGCAGCGTCTCTGGAGCAGCCTGAAGCCAGGGCTCTCAAGGATGCCCAAACAAGGAGGGCAGGAGCCAGGCAGGCCAGCCACATCGTCCTAGGGGGGCCCGGCCACCCTCAAGCAGCATCCAAGCCTTTCTGAAAACGTTCTCCCAACTGACCACGAACGCAGGGCTGCAAATGAAAGCCCTTGTAGAGTGTGCTCATTAGCACTCACTTTTGCGCTAATCCACAGATTCTCTCTTCCCTGCTGGCCACCTGGTGGCTCACCCCCGCCCCAACCTCCACCCCCTACCCGCCCCTAGGTCTCCGCAGGGATGTGATTGCCAAGGCCTGGAGTGAGGTTTATGTCGCCTGAGGTAGCTCCTGCAGACCCTTCCACAAGACTGTCTGTTGTCAATAATTAGGAGCTATCAACATACTTGGCTCATTTACACTTGGTAATCTGAGATGAGGGTCCTGTGATCCCAGCTTCAGCCGTGCAGAACGCACACAGGGCGGGGCAAACGTGTCAACAGGAGCCTGGCTCTTCAGCATGTGCGTGGAGCCCAGGGGTGTGTGGGCAGCTCAGTATAGTCCCTACCGGAGAGGTTTTGCAGAGCAGGGGGACTGCAGGAGCTCTCGGTATCACAGAGACGGCCTCCCCGAGCTGATGGGCCGGCTGTTGCCCCAGAGGCAGGGACCATGCGAGTGGGAGTGAGCTTTGGACCTGAGAGGAACCTGGAGCCCTGTTTCAAAGGGAATGATTGCTAGAAACAGTGCAACCTCACTAGGTGTTGATGGGAAAGAAAATGCAAACTCTAGGTAAAAATAAAGAAGGACAGTGGAGTCTGCATGAACTGAAAAATACTTGGCCAAGATGACCAAACTTGGGTTGTCGACAGTTTATCCTTGCATGGCATTGGCTGCCTGACCAATCCCTACGTAGAGAATTCAGGCTCTGTGATTTTCCATTGTAGACGATGAGAGGCTAGTGGTGAAACTGAAGATGGTCTTACAGTGTTTTCAGATCCCATTAGGAATTAAGCTCAATCGCACACATTGAGAAAAAACCCTGTGTGCTGGCAAGGAGCGATGCTGTGAACACCTTTTGCAATAATATGTCAGGATATGGTATCGGACTCTGTCTCATAAGCAAAATGCTTGGTCACGATGCCGTTTGAACTTTTCTTAGCTGACATGTCTTGAGCGAGTCCGGAGAGAAACACCCTATTAAATGCCGCCACATCGTGAGTGTGTAACAGTGGGCATTGGTTGTACAACTATTGAGGAAACACAGTCCCTTGTGCATGGAACTCAGCCAGCCACGCTGGGGGAGACGGGGCCACCGGTCACGGGAAGGACCATGTGCTGTGGAAGGTGTGTGGGAGATGAGAAAGGGTGTGCAGCTCAGATTCCCTTGTGTGAAGCCCAGGTCTAGTGGGACTTGAAGGTCAGCCCTGGAGTTAGGAGCAGGCTTACTGCAGGTGTAAGCTACAGCCCCATCGCTGGAAAATTGACCAAAGCCCCATGAGAAGGGAGAGCACAGTCTGGAGATGTGTGAGTCTGCGCTCCTTTTACCCAGTCATATATTCTTCAATCTTCTTAGCTTTAGAAGTTGAGAGATTGCACCCCTGTATCTCAGAGGGCCAGATCACTTAAAAGTCCAAGTAAGAGCTCCAGGCATCTCATGCCTCTGTTTGCTGGGCCACCTTTAAAACCCTGCGTTGTCCTCAAGGTCCATCACAGACACCTTCTCGGGGACCTTCTCACTTCCCGTAGGCTCCATCTCTGCTGGGCTTCCAGGGTATCATTCCTCGGGACTTATCCCACTTATCTGTGCACAGGTATTCACGTGCTTGTCTGAGCTCCCAGGTGGGCCGCCTGGAGACAAATCACATTTATTTCTGGTGCTTTACAAGGATGCTTCCTACCTCCTGCAGGACGGGTGAGGCGTTGCTTGGTCTCCATCTCACTGGCTGGTTCCCACCAGTGGTGCATTTTAAAAAGAGAATAGTTGGTGCCTGAGAGGTTGTGCCCCACGTGAGAATTCCAGCTGAGCCAAGCATGGAGGGCGTCAGGGGTGGCGGAGGGATCGCTGGGAGGAGAACTTGACGTGTGGATGTGAGATCCAGAGCAGGGCCCGAGGGCGGTGTCCTCGCCCTGGTCCTGGACACCCAGCTCTGTTCTCCAAGGCCTCCCCCAGCAGGCAGGGACGGGGACAGTGAACACCCACCTGTCGTTTCACAAACTCCTCCCATGCTGTCTGCCTTGTCCTGGTGGCAGAGGGTCCCTTGGCCACTACCTTGGCTGTTCCACCCAGAACCAGCGGTTACTGAGACACATACACAGTACACGTGGCGGCCACAGGCTCCAGGTGCCAACCTCTGGCATGTGCTTTGCGATGGCACAATCTGGGACTCTGGTCAGCCTGCTGGTGTCCCTAGAATGTTGACGCTGGCAGCCCTGTGGCCGCAGTCCCCCTTGTAAGATGCGTAGGGCCAGCATCTGTGGGGTCCTCATGTCTTTCTGGTTGGAATTTCCCTTTAATGACCCTCACGAGCTAGCGAAGCACTCCTCGCAGGGTATCCGCAAGGTTCCCGGAAGATGACAGAACTGGTGGTCCCCAAGGCTGGGCGAGGGACCGTCAGAGGAGAAAGGCCTCGGGTTCGTGTCCTGAGGGCCCCCCACAGCCTGTGTGTGGCACTGGGGGACGCAGGACTACTCTTCTGATGACTGGTTGTGTTATTGCACACATAACACGGGGGGGCAAGCATCAGTGTGGTTTTCCCCAGCCTGCTGGGGCAGCGTGCTGATCTCTGACAAACGCGGGTGTATTCCAGATGACCGAATGGCGTTTTCATGCCTGTCAGTTTGAAAAAGTTTCTTCTCAGCAGTCAAGGAAGTTAGTTGTTTGAAGATTTATTTGCCACTTAAGGTGGATACCACAGCCCTTTGTGATCCCTAAAACCATGACTTAAGAAAGCCCCCTTTGGGGGTCAGAGGTGAGAGGATTGCCTGAGCACAGGGGTTCGAGAATAGCCTGGGCAACTTGGCAAGACCTCATCTCCACAATAAATCAAAACATTAGCCAGGCGCATTAGCACGTGCCTGTAGTTCCAGCTACTTGGAAGGCTGAGGCGGAAGGATCGCCAGAGCCCGGCGGGTCGACGCTGGGGTGGCTGTGAGCTTGGGTGATGGAGTGAGACTCCGACTCAAAAAAAAAGAAAAGAAAGAAATCCCCAAGGGCATGTCGGAGGGTTCACCGAGAACCAGTAAGCCTGTTATGGTGAATGGAGCCATATGCATGCACCACGAGGATCAGCTCGAGGCGTCATGCTGCTTGTTACGCCCGCACAGGAGTCTGACTCTGGGAGAGCGAATCACCCGCTCACGCAGGCTGTATGTCAGGATCCAGGTAAAGACGATGCCACACGAGTGTGATGGCAGGACTGATGCTGGAGTCGATTCTGATCACTGCACCCGGGTGTGCCGAGATGACCCGATCCTGTGCGGCCTCCCCTCTGCCTCCACTGCCCTGACACTCGCCCTGCTCAGTGGGTGACATCACCGCTCCGCTTCGGGCAGGAGACCCGGGGTAGGACTGCAGTCAGAAAGGGGAGGGAGGACGCTGCATCTGTGACTCCTCGAAGACTCTTCCTGCAGCCGGCCCTCTGGCCCCTCTGGGAGCCTCCCTGAAGGAACAAGGGTAGGGCCCAGCCCGGGCTCCCGCAGCCTGACAGCTGTCCGAGAAGGAGCTGCCGGGTGAGATGGGCAGGGGAGGGCAGTTTCCTGGGACGTCACTCCTTCCGTGTCCGGGGGAGAAATGAGGTGTTCATTTTGGAGAGAGCCAGGTAGGGAGGCAGAACAGGGGTCTATCATGGTGCCAGTGCCAGTGGCAGGTGTGTGCCCAAGGCAGGTGTGTGCTCAGGGTAAGTGTACCTGGTGGCAAGTATGTTCAGTGGCAGGTGTGTGCCCAGTGGCAAGTGTGTGCCCCAAAGTAGGTGTGTGCTAATGGCAGGTGTGCTCAGGGGTAGGTATGTGCCCAGGGACAGGCGTGCCTGGTGGCAGGTGTGTACCCGGGGACTGCACGGGCATGGCAGTCACGCAAGGTTTGTGGCCACATAAGGAAACGGTTCCAAGTAGACTCGTGGGCAGGCGAGGTCTTTCCAGATGCCCCTTCAACAGGAGGGAGCCGCCGACGTGTTTCTGTGGGCGGAGGCTGCGCTCTCCAAGCGGCCTTGGTCTTGGGAAGACCAGGACATGCTCCTGCCCTGCGCTGGCAGTTCTCTAAGGAAGTGGTCTGAGGGGAGCTTTGACCGTGGCTTCCTCCTCTGTTCTGGGGAATCTGTGCGTTTATGTACAGAGCGTATTTTATTCAAAACCCATGGCAATAGTACTGTCCGAGTGCTAGCAGGGAAATACTCAGATCACCAACGTATATGCTTGTGTGTGCAGATGGGGGGTGCAGGGGATTTTTTGTTTTTTTTTTACCGGGCTCGTGCCTGCATTTGGGAGGAAGCCAGGACAGCTGTGGAAGGAGCTCTGGCCGCCCTGCTGCCCAAGGGATGCATTTCCAGCTCCATCTTTTGTGGGAAGGAGAGAGGAAGAGGCTGTGGCCCCTCCAGATGCCCTTGCACCGAAGGATGCCTTCTCAGACTCTGGAAAACCAGGACTTCGAGTCGCCCACCTCGTAATTCTTGCCACTTCAAGTGTATCCATTCTTGTTCTTGTTGGAAAATAAATACTCACAAAATAAAGACTCAACAAAAACTGCTGTGGTTGGACACATGCCCCCCCCCCCCCACCACCATCATTCCAACAGCAGCTGGAGGAGACCTCTGAGCTGAGTCAGACCCACAGAAGTGCTGAAGCAGAGTGCAGGTGGTGCTGCCCAGGGCGGAAGGACACCGCTGAGGATGGAGGGTGCAGGATGGGGGATGCCACGCTGTTCTCTTGGCTTTGAAATCTGTGTTTTTCCAATGGAAAATGGCAGCCCTTTGGTGAAACTACTGGAGACTTACAAGGGGTGAAAAAATAGTAAGCTAAGTGATCAATTGGAACCCTATTTTTATGGCATGAAGTGCTCACAGATGGGCACTTGTGCTGATGGGTGCCCTGGGAGTCGGGCGCTCGCAGCGAGAGTGTCTCTCCGGAAAGGTCTTCCGCTGGGCTGTGGCCATCGGTCCTCATAAGTGATGTGTTCCCACCACGGAGGCCCCTGGGGCACTGACGGGCCAGCTTCAAGTCAAGCCTGAGAGGAGAGAATGGGAATTGCACACACACACACACACACACACACACACACACACACACACTCCAGAAACACACAGCTCAAAAGCTTCCCAGAAAAAAAACCTTACTGAAAGTTCCTTCAAGTTACCTGGAAAGTCACTCCACACACATGTTAATTGGTGTCATAAAGCAGGCGGGCAGACCTCCCGCCCCCAGGGATGGAAGTATGTCTGAGGGAGCAGGTGCTGCTGGTGGCGATGATGACTGTGATGGAGGGGACAGTCAGCCCTTGCTGTCTTTTGCTGTGAACCCAGCACCATGCTCCCCAGTTGAGTCATTAGTTCACTCAGTCTTCGCACCCGCCCTCCTAGGCTTGGGAGCATGGAGACACCGTGGCTGGGCACAGATTCCGTGGCTGCGTGGCGGTGGAATTCCACAGGCCTCGGGAGGACGAGCGGCGGAGCGGTCGGTGGGGTCATCAGGTGCGGTGTGGGCATTGGAGATGCTGAAGTCCGTGGCAGGAAAAAGCTCCCCTCCGAGGAGGCGTGGCTTGAAGGCGGCAAGGGTGAATGTCAGGCCATGTGCTTGCCAGTTTTTGAAATTAGAAGGTCTTAAGGTTCAAGCTCGGGGCCTACAGCAAATGGAAAAAACGGTCGTGATTTTCTTCCGAAATATATTAAACAAAAGTTGCCTAAAAATGCTGTAAGAACAGAAGGCCGATTCAGGTCTAAGGGGAAGTCGGGAAGACCCAGAAGCGCTCCCCCTCTCCAGCTGTGTCAGTGCCCCTTCAGGTCCCTGGCGTCACCTACCGCCGCCGGCCGCACCGTCCTCGTGCCCTGGTCCGCAGCAAGCAGTCTCTGCACGGCTGCGGCCCCGCGAGGCTCTGAGCCTCCCCAGCTGCCCGCGCGTGTCCAGAGAAAGGCTGTGACCCCTGTTAGATGTCTTCTACTCTGGCCAGTTCCTTCTCGGCCATGGGGAGGCTAGCTTCACATGTGTGCAGTATTTCCCACTTCGCCAAAGACCCGTGTCTGCTGGAAGAGGGTGTCCCTCCGTTTCCCCTTGCTGGTTCTTCCAGGGGAGTCCGGGAACTTTTGTCTGTTTTGCCATGAGCCTCTGTGGCTGTTCACCATCTTCCAGAATCACGGCTCTGTGCTGTGGTGAGCCCTGGGGCACAGCTGCCCTTGACTCTCTCTGTATCTTTGGCATTTTTCTCAGTAATTTTGACCAGTCTAAAGAGAGAACTGCCTTTCCATCTGACTGTTAAATACATGAAGAGTGTAGTTAAGATACCATATTTCCACATTTTTAAAACTATTCTGGCGGACTATCACCTTAGGTATCCCACTGTATAAGAATCTTCCTCTTCCGGTTCCTTCAGAAATATCCTGAACAATTAGAACGTTTCTGGGTTAATGATGGTCCGGCTTACTACTTAAATACTGAATTTGGTCCCTTAATCTGATACGGGTGGAATATGGTAGTATTAAACAACTGTTGCTACTCCAAGTCCAATTTCTCCTCCTGAATACAAGCGAGTCATCCTGACATCCCCGTGACGCGGAAGGAGGGCGGGCATCACAGGACCCCATTTTCCATTTGGAGACTCTGAGAGCAGGACTGGGGGCTCCAGCTGCAGCAGACCCCAGGATGCCGCTAGTCCCCTGCCAACTCCTTTCTCCCATCTGCCCCGGCCTCCCACATCCCAAGATGCAGACCATCAGGAGACTGATCTTGCAGGAAAATCACACCTGTTGTAAAGCTGATGCCTTTTGCAAGTTTATTGCTGTGATGCCAGTTGAATACACGCTTCATGGCCTGCCTTCTTTATGAGAGATGATGTAAAAGTGAGAAAGCACACTTACAGAAATGGAAGGAAAATAATAAATAAGGCTCTTCCGTTTCCATTCTCCTAAGTCGTGCTCCCTGAGACTTCAATCTCGGCATGAGGTTAAGAGGACCCTTAGGTATGATTCATGCCACGTGTCAGGTACTCCTGTCGACAGTCTCTTCTTGACCAAGGGCCAGTGGGCCCATTGCCATGCTCATCTCCCCGTGCACTCTCCAGCTTACACTGAAGGAACTCGGTCTGTGTCCGTGCCGATCATCTCCCAAGCCGGAGCGCCACCTCAGACGTGAGGCCCACGTCCGTCTCTTGTGCCAAGTCTTGCCTGTGCCCGTCTGCTCTCAGTGTGAGAGGGAGGCAATGAAGTCTCCCATCGCGGGTTACTGTGGAGCACTCCAAGAAATGCGAGATTTATGGAAATCCGAGTGTGCCTTTCAGTAGGGACGAGCCTGGAGGGGAGGCTTCTCTATGGATATTGTCTCTCGCGTTGTGGGCACACGTCAAGCTACTTGCACACTCGGGAGCAGGTGCGGGATCAGGACGCGTTCCAGAAGGCGGCCCGACCCGCCTGAGAAAGCACAGGGCGGCTTCCACCGGCTTCCCAGGGTCAAGGAGCGTCTCTCCAGGCAGAGGGGTGTGACATGCCCTCTTCCCCTGCTGTTGACTTCTGAGCTTTTCCCTCTGTCTCACCCCTGCACTCCCGAGGTCTTCCAGAATCCTCCCCCCTTGGCACTCCTGGCGGCGCGTGAGCTGGGCCCCGGCCCCACGTGGACGGTCACCCAGCCTGCTCCTGTCCCCTCGAAACTCAGGGCTGTCCTGCCCCTCTGGCCCTTCCTTTTCTTGCCTGTGTTATTTTCTCCTCCACTTGCATGGCTGCGTCGCTCCGCTTCTCGCAGCAGAAAGGCCTGCCGGGGCGAGGGCTTCCTGGCGTGGATGAGGCCACGGAGCTGAGATGTGCCCAGATAAGTCCACGGGGGCTGTCCCTCCCGCCCCGCCCCTGCAGCCCCCCCAATCTCCCTGCACCCTCCATCTCCCCCGCTTCCTTCTTGACTGGGCAGAGCTGTGGGTAAACCTCTGCCCTCCACACCTGCTGTGTGATCTTGGTGGATCACGGGGTCGTGCCGGATGCTCGGCTTTGTCATCTGTCACTTAGGGATGATGGTGACACCCGGCAGATGGCTGCGAGCATCCTGAAGTGGTGCCCTGAGGCCCTGCCCAGCCCCGGGGGTGTCCGACGTGCCATTCCCTGCTCCTTCCTCACGGCCTTTGCTCTTCCATTTCTCCCCAAATGCTCTCCTTTTGGTAAAAAAGTTGGACTCTTCCAGCATACCACCAGCCAATCACACAGGATGCAAATGGAGTTTTTCTGGTATTTATTTTTTTTCAAAAGGTGTTCCTTCTGGTGAATTGCCAAGAGCTAGGTATGTGTTTTAATCTTTCAGACACAAAGGGTTTTCTCAAACTCACAAAGCTTTCGCCTTTGTGCAAAAAACACGGAAGCATACACGTTCAGAGATTATATCATGACACTGACTGCTACATGGACACAACGGGGGTCCCACTCGAGCCCTGGTGTAGAGCTGGTTCCCTTGGGCCCGCGACGACTAGAGTCCTCTGGTCTGAGTGGCAGTCGGAGGTTGCTTTAGTGCTGACAGCTAGATCTGTCAAGAGACAGCGTCTAAAGACGCCAGTGTGAGCGGTGAGGGCGCGTCCCTGGGTCTCCCCGCCATAGGGCCACTCAGGAACCCAGCAGGAACGTTTCTGTCCTGGGCTTAGGCTTCTGCAGGCGTGGGGACCGGCTTCACTCACACCTCCGCTGCTGTCGAGGACACACACCATCCGTCACACGTGTGTGTTTGAGAGAATCGGAGTGTCCATCGGCGGTTGGAGCTGGCTGTGGGAGGAAGTGCCAGTGTGGAAAAGACGGTGGCAGGACAGGAGGGAATCACAGGAACGAATGAAGCAGCGGGCTCCTTCAGGGCCTGGCCCCTCTGGCCCCTGCTTGACCTGGGACTGCAGGGCGTCGTAATTTGTTGACGCAGGTGGCCATGTAGAGTGCACGCCAGGTGCCAGCGGCCTGGCCCTGCCCGACGGCTGTGTGTCGAGAGCCCTGGGGCTCCCCCCGCCCCGCCCGCACTCTACGATTGACCTGCAGACTCGCTCGCCACCTGTAAATCTCCAGCTAATGACCGCAGAGGCCACGGCTGAACCCTTTCTACACAGCAGAGCACATCATTTTGCATCGTGCTCACACTGAGTGAAACACGGGTGAAATACTCTGTGACGCGCCAGGGGCAGGCGTGCCGGTGGGTGTGGCACACGGCCCGGCAGAGCCTTCACCGTGCCTGGGTGCAGCGGGGTGCGTTGAGCCTGCTGGGTGACATCGTTAGGGCTCTGCCACTTGGTAGTTACAGCTGACGGTCATAACGTAATTCTTGAATACTGTTAATACACCCCACTGCCGAAACATTTAATGTGTCTTAATTAGCCGCTCTTGTCCGGGTCTTCTTTTTCCCCTAATAAAATATGGAACGTATGCTCAATGAAAAATGCATGTATTTCAGTTCTCATGTGGAAGCAAGGCTTTAGAAAACATCTTAGGACGTTTGTATGGAATCACAGAAAAAGTACAGTGTGTGTTTGAACACTCGCTATGCTCTGAGTTTTCAACAGCGCCAGTTCCACAGAAAGACCTCACACCATGACATGAGCCTTCTTCACGCGGTATGCGGTTCCCCTGTCGTGGGGGCTCTGTGAGTCCTACGTGCCGCTGGAGAGTGAGCTTGGGACACCAGGGCAAGAAGAAAGTCCTGCTGATGCACTGACTGACTTCTCCCCACAATGTAGAGGAAAGCTAAAGAAGTGCTGCTGACATCAGGAACGGCAGTCAGCAGCCACGCGGGTCCCATCCCTCGGGGAAGGGAGGAGGTGTCTCCCCACATCCCGAGAACGGTGCCCCGTGGACACGACTCAGGCCTCCTGTGCCAGTCCAGGGTCCGGAGTCGCATCTCACGTGCACGCTCTCTCTTCCCAGCACGGCACTTGGCAGGGATGGCGACACAGAGAGAGCCCGGGGGTGTCCAGGAAGAAGGCAGGTGTCACCGCCCGAGGCTGGACCCCCAGGCTGGCCCGTCTGCACAAATGGTAGTGGGACCAGTGTACCTGGCCACAGCATGCACTTGTGACAACTGGCTTCCCATCCAGCAGTCTGTCCTCGGGGTGGCTCGCCACCAGTTTTCATCCGTGTGTTCGATACGTTTTATGCGACAGCTCTGAACCTCATACCTCACGTAGGTTTCGAATGATTCATTTTTACCAGGTTGGATTTCATTTCCTTGACTGATAGAAAAAAATAGGCTTCATATTTTTTTCTAACTAATGATTTTCTCATGCAATAGTGAAAACCCAGCTCTCTGAACCAATTAAAAGAAGGATTCGAGGAAACTTTACTTACACATACATGGAATTTAAAACGTTTATTTTTAAGTCACTAGCCTCATCAGTGTGGACAACTGATGTAGAAAAAATATTAAAATATACAGCAAAGAAGTCATTGTCTTCTGGCCTAAGCCCAGAAGACTTAGCACACACAATGCAGCCAGAGAGTACATCAGCATAAACAAGCCATGCGTTCACAATTGAATTTCAATAATTTAAACTTAAATCCTTCAGGCTTTGACACGTCTTTTTCCACATGGGCTTTCCTTTTGGATTTTGGCTTTTCTAGCATCCATTTAGAATTAGTCAGCCAGTCACAAGTAAAGAGAGTTTCCAGAAGCCTTTAATAAACAATCCCCCTTGAGGTTATCGCTCCATAATTTAAGGAATTCCAATGAAAACATGGACGGCAAGGGGTTTTCCACGATGGGGGAATGGACTGATATATTTGCTTATAAAAGGGAACCAACATTTTAAAGCATAAATCGCCACCATTCCTACATGCAGAATGCACTGGGGATAGCTGTCTATAGCATGTCAGTTTCTGAGGTTGGTAACAAGCACACATGAATTGGTAATATTCTGCTTCAAAATATTCTGCTCAAAAATGTGTTCAGAAAAGAAGAACTTTTCCCTGCTCTGGTGTGATGTCTCCTTCGTTATAATTTGGCGGCTGGAAATCATCATTTCTTTTAAAAAGCTACATGGCAAATTATATTTATTTTAGTTTTAAAAGCCCTCTAATTAAGATAGAAGCTTAACAGCCAATGGCACATGAAACGTTCCAAAGTAGAAGTAATGGTGTCAGTGGAATATGTCAGCTAGGGTTGGTATAAATGAAGAATAAGACCGCCATCATCGTTGATTCCGGCTACATCTTGTCTTTTCCCAGGTCTTTAGTTAGTTCATGGCCGTAATGAGTTTGTTCTCCTAAGAAGCAGTCAGCAAACTCAGCTGTTCTTCAAGAGGAATCGAGATGGCTTAAAACAATATCACTTTTTCAAATTGAACTTTCTTGGCTCAGATTAAAAAGACCCAAGGCTGTTGACTTACTCTTTATGCTAGCCCAACAAAATGCCACGTAGTCTTGTCATCACCATCATGAGATCTGCCACATTCTGAGACCATCATAGTCAGTAAGAAAATGGATACATTCTTCTCTGTATGCATACATTCTGAAACAGTCAATTATGGCTTGCATCTTAAAGTTTTGTGATTATCTGGTTTTACATTGAGTTATAGTAGTGAACATATTCATTAAAATGCCTCAATATTGACGTCAGTGGTACAAAATATTATGGAAATGTGAGCAAGAACCCTTTATCATTGGCATTTGAAGATAGCTGCTGATTTTCTTTCTTTTTTTTTGACCAGAAGGACAAAATTTATTTTGACCAGTAGTACAAACATTTCAAAAAAGATATAAGAATAGTTATTTATGATTGAAATGACATGTCAAGTATTAAAGGAAAGAGTTTTCTTTTTAAACACAATTCATATGTCATTGCTAACAGTGATAATGATTTTTATTATGTACTTTTTAATGTAAGAAATATTATTTATAGCCAGGCTTGGTGGCTCAGTCTGTAATCCCGCACCTTTGGGAGGCTGAGGTGAGTGGATTGCCTGAGCCCGCGGGTTTGAGACCCGCCTGGGCAACTTGACGAGACTTCATCTCTACGATAAATCAAAAATTAGCCGGGCGTGGTAGCGCGCACCTGTAGTTCCAGCTACTTGGAAGGCTGAGGCGAAAGGATCGCCGGAGCCCAGCAAGTCAAGGCTGAGGTGGCCGGGAGCGGCCACTACACTCCAGTTTGGGCGACAGAGTGAGACTTCGATTCCAAAAAAAAAAAAAGAAAGAAATATTATTTATTCATGCCCATTTATGACAGATTTTTATATTTTATATTTTTAAAAAATTTCACATTCTCTATATAATCACTCTACATTATGGTATTTATATATTCTATTTAATATATATAATAAATCAGCAGACATTTATCAAACAATTATTCTCTGCTAGGTGTTGGAATGGTAACATTGAACAAAATTATCTCTTCTGCCTTGAAAAACTTGCAGTATAAACTGCAATTATATTTTCCTGGATATTTTCTATGTTTTTCTAACAGTTCCTTACATTTCTGTAGTTGGAGCCTCTCCAGACAAAGAGGGAAATGTGATGGTAAAATTAGAGTAGAGTAGAAGGGTGGAATGAATTGGGGGAACAAGACATTTGTATTTTTCCATTTGTTTTCCAAGATTTTTTTTTGAGAAAGCAGGATTTATTGAGAGGACAGAAAAGCTCCCACAGTGGGAGGAGCCCCGAGGGGGTTGCCCAGATGTTGTTAAAACATGGCACCATCCCCTGACAGATGACTCTGTCAAGCGTTCACCTGGAGTGTTAGAAGTACAGCTGAAGGACCGAGGAACACAGCCTTGGTGAGGACGCAGGTGTAGACTGCGATGAGAGCTAGGTGTGCTGTTCTTAGCCACACGCACACCTCCGTAATCATGAGTGACATTTTTCATTGTCCCTGTACAAAACATAATAAAGTAGAACCATAAGTGAGCAGAATCCACATACCCCTCGGATGTACTCTGGAGTTTCTTGATGGTAGGTTTGTGTTGCCCTGAATTACATATTAAGCGAGACCTGCCTTGTAGCAAAAGTAGCTGCCCCTGCAGGCCCTGCCTGCCTTGTTCACGTTGTTGCATCATTTCAAGGGTTTTTTCCTTATGGTGAACTCCTTCCCACCTTCTGAAGACACTCTTCTGGCAAGAAGGTTTGAGTGCTGTTTCTGGCATTCTGTCGGTTGGATGTCTTGTGGCTGGGAAGGCCTTTGACAGCTGTGTGAATGCACCTCCCTGCCATGTAGACAGAGGCACTTAATTTGGAGCTTTTCATTTGGTTAGTTATGCTGCAAACACAGCACTGGTGGCCATAATTTTACACCGCGAATGGAAACATCTTTTTCTTTCCCCTTCAACTTTTGTGTTTGGCCGTTCTGAACCCATAGATGGGGAATTCGAGAAACGGATATTTTAAATTGATGCACTGGTTTAAGAGAATCCTTGAAAAGAAATTCTAGTTTTCTAGGTGAAGTGTAAAAATTGTCAGTGTTAGGAAAAAAATGATAAATGTCAATGTAAAGTGTAGTGTTAATGTCAAGTTAGTGTAAAGGGAAAGTATTGTATTTATTACATCTGCATCTTTCATAGTTTATCAGCCTCATTACTGTAGTTTTGCCTTCTCTTTGTAAAACCCCTTACCAGTTATTCAAGACATAGAGTTTTGCTACTTGGCGGTGTTTGGGCGGTGGTGTCTTCTTGTAGGTTAGGAGGCATCTTTAGAGGGTTTTCCAGACAAATCTGGTGTGGATCTTCGCTGAAGTTCTAGAATCTTGACTGGAAATGAACCAACAGTTCCTGAAGCATATTCATCAAGATGAGTCTTAAGTACAGAAAAACAAAAGAAATGCAGCAGTTTTATTAAGTTGTTGCTAGAATGTAGGTGCATAAAATCATAGGTAATGCAGTTTTCCCTTGGCTGGTTGGCCATCGTCTCCGTCTTCACGGCTTCTGGTCTTGCCCAGCCCCTTCCAGCTACTGACACAAACGACTCACAAACATGCTGAGTTGAGGAAGCCAGATGCAAATGACTCTACGCTCAGTGGTTTGATGTGTATGAACTTTTGAAGAGGTAAACCGGGTTGGTGGAAAGCTGATCATGGCTCCCGGGGGCTGAGGCTGTGTGAGATGAACTGCCGAGGCAGCGGGAACGTTCTGGTGTGTGTCAGTGTTCCATACCACGACTGTCACGCGAGTGTCTTGGGATTATACAACTCAACACGTATTTCAAGCCTTAGCCAGTCCTTTTGGAAATCCATGAATTTTATCGCATGAAAATTGTCGCCCAAAAAGGGTTTAAAAACTTTTATTTCTCTTTGATGTGAATCTAGTGTAGATAAGTTGACATTGCCTTCTCATTTATTTTCCATACATTAAAACTATGCTGAGTTTATTAATGAACTTACTAATGAAGTCATTTGTAGACCTAGTGTAGTCTTAGTTATGTGTGAGTTGACTTTAGCTCTAGTTGCTATGTAAGCCCTTTTTGTGGTGAATACATTGAAGTGTAAATTTTTAACCCAAGCTAAACACTTTTTTCCCCCAAGAAACATTTATCAATGAGTGCATGTAAAATACATGCATCTCATACCCAAATTTGCATATAAAGTGTTGTGGGAAAACTGGAAAGCATATGGTCTTTTTTTCTTTTTTATTGTCTAAGAAGCACTAAAGCCAAATAACTTGGCATGATTCTCCCAGTTTGACTCTTTTAAAATGGTTTTGTTGTCAGGCAGATGGGGAGTGCTAGCCACTTATTAAAATTACACTTGTCTATATGGTTAGAATGTTTTATATTTATTCGTGAAAGTAAAATGCTTTGAATTGGCACTTCAAGCCAAAAAACCTGTCACGGGGTTGAGTAAGGAGGGCACCTGGCACGGGGAAGCCACTTTGAAAGGCGATGCGGCCGGGCGGCTGCCTCGTGAAGGCTCAGAGCTCTGGGCTCTTCTGAATGATGTTACTCGAAGTGCTCCATTTTGGAAAGCAGAAGATGGCCGCAGACGAGAGCCTGGACATCCAGGCGCAGGCATCATCCTCCAAGAGTTGCAGGGTCTCCCCGAGTTGTCTTGGGAAAGCAGCTGGGGGAAAGCACCATCTGTGGTTTTTAATAACCACTTTTCACCCTTCATGAACAATTTAGAAGTCAAGACTTACGGTGGATAGTCTTCAAGCATCATCTTGTGGACTAATAGACTAAGCCAGGAAGAGGTTGCATAGTCCACGAACACTAGACAGCTAAATTATTCTTCAGTTGTCGAGTCTTTAAGAAGACCGATTTAAATATAAAAGTCAAGCCGGGCTCGGTGGTTCAGCCTGTAATCCCGCGCTTTGGGAGGCTGAGGTGAGTGGATTGACTGAGCCCGTGGGTTCGATACCCGCCTGGGCAGGCGAGACCTCATCTCTACAATAAATCGAAAAATTAGCCGGGTGTGGTAGTGCGTGCCTGTAGTTCCAGCTACGTGGAAGGCTGAGGCGTAAGGATCGCTGGAGCCCAGCAGGTCGAGGCTGTGGTGACGGGGAGCGGCCACTGCACTCCAGTCTGAGCGACAGAGTGAGACTCCAACTCAAAAAAAAAAAAAAAAATTAAATAAATAAATAAATATAAAAGTCAGGTATCTGTATTTATCCACCAGACTTTGGAACTCAGAATTTGAAGAATTGAAGGGTGGTGTTCTTTCCTAGATATATTTTTAATAATTTCACCGAGATAAATTTTTTTTTTTTTCCCCAACGAACCGGTTGAACTACTGATGCAGCACCTAGTCTCATATTGTAGCTAGAGAAGTTACTGTGAACCATTGGCTGGAGAACATTTTAAACATGGAGAATTTCCTGTCTGACGCATGAACATAGATTACATAATTTAATAGATTGATGTAGAGAGATGGTTAAGTCGATGGATACCCAGGCAGAAACATACACAGGTGAATGAAGACCATATGTATGTAATTGACTTTGAAACTTGGTTTGTTTTCAGGCAAACCTCCAGAGTTTTGAGGAGACACTGTGATCGGGTGCGTTCTATAAAACTCACGTCGAACCTAAACTTTCTGTCTTTCGAAGCACTCAGGCGCCAAAACTTTGGTAGGCAAAGCTTTGCTAGAATGTCAGCCTGCCATCACGCCAGATCTCTGAGAAACGGGGTCTGTGTGGAGGCTCAGCCAACATCCGGTGTGCATCTCAACGGCTGTGGCTCTGTGCTGGGGGGGTCCTCCCGCGTGGCGGCTGCTCTTCCGCGAGGCTGCTCCTCTCCCTCGCGGCTGCTCCCACCTCTGTTATCCTTGTGATGTGCAGCAGGGTAGGGGAGAGAGTGAGCGGGACAAGATGAACCGGCGTGTACACGCAGGATTCTTCAGGGCTTTTCAGACGTCTCTTCTTCACCCTAGCTGATTTGTGTTTTGCTAAATGAGAACTTTTTCTCCCCGTGGCTGCAGTACTGAAATTGTGCATCTTAAGCCACATATCAAAGTAATCGATAAAGTTAGCTGGTAGAACTTGCCCAAAAAAATTGTTGTAAGAGCTTTCCAGGAACACAGTGCTAGGTGCAGTATGACACCAGGCATGTCCTAAATCTAATCTCTCTGTATTTAGTTCTGGGTGAAACACCAGGTGAGGTCTTGGGAGGGTGGTCCACACACCCCTGCTCCTGAGACCTGTACCTGCTGTGCACACAGCATGGACCCTGCGTCCCCAGCACGGTGGCTCTCACGTATACAGAGCCATGGAGATGTTCGGTCAGGCTTGCACACTCCTGTGGGTGTACACACACATGATGGCACCTATGCTGCCATGTTCCCTAACATGCTGTATGAACGCTGGGTGTGGCCTTCCTCCCCCTGGCGCACGTTCACTGTGTCCCTGCCTATCCGGGTGGGACACTCCAAGCTGCAGTTTGAAACCAAAGTAAACAGAAACCTCTCAACTATCTCAACATAGTGTGTTTCTCAGCCATTTTCATGACTGCTCCTTCAAGGAGTTTTTTCCTAATGGCTCCCCATGAAATGTTGAGACTACAGAGACACTGTGTAACTGGTGATGGACCGTATCTGTGCTTTTCTACATGAAAAGGCTTGATGCTTTTTCTCCCTCTCCCTGAGTCTATGTTTGCTCTCTTGGGGTTGATTTCACCTCCATTGAGAATGCATGCTGTGTTGGCATGAGGTGGTCCATGGTGGCCAGGACACGTACCCATATATGCACAGGGAGATAGATAGAGACAGAGGCAGAGACAGAGACAGAGATAGAGGTATATGGAGAGAGATGATAGAGAGACAGAGGAGGAGGATGATGGTGTTGCAGATGATGGAGATGGAGAGAGAGCTGAGACAGAGACAGAGGGATAGAGACAGAGATGGCAGGGAGAGATGTAGATGGTAGAGATGGCAATAGAGATAGAAAGAGAGAAAGACATATTTCGTAGAGTGCCTCTTTTGACTTCCACCTGGAAACGTTTTTAATAATTATATCATTTAAAGGAATGGCCGGGAGCAGTGTGCACACCTGGGATTCCAGCTACTCAGGAGACTGAGTGGGGAGGATCACTGAAGCCCAGGAGTTCAAGACCAGCCAGGGCAACATAGCAAGACCTCATCTCTTAGTGAAAAAGGGAAGGGATGCAGCTTTCTTTGTCCACATAGAAGGAGCACAGAGGATGGGGTTGAGAGCAAGTTAGCCCCTTCCCCTCTAAACAGAGAACTTGGACTTGTAACTGACATGCTTCGAGTCAACATTTGTTCCATAAGGGAAAGCCACGTCCTTGAATTTGAAAGGCCACGCCAGAGGGCTAGGGCTGCCCGCTGTCACTTGCTTCAGGAGCCGTGGATGTCCTCTATGTTAGAGGGATTGTGGGAATCCCTGTCTGATGACCCTGAGCCTGGCATCCCTCCACACCCTCTCACAGATTCGTGTCCAGGGTGACGTTCTGGGCTGCAAGATGGCTTGCTAGGAAGTAAATACAACACAACAAATCCAGGGACAAGTTTTACAAATTAGGCTAATTATGCAAGATGGTGATATACGAGTGATCAGAAATTGTGAATGACTATAATATGTATTAAGTGCTGATTAGAATCCAGGCATGTTACGAACTCACATAGATTTTCTAATTTTATTCTCACAATAAACCTATACGGGAGATACTTGTGCTATTTTTATGTTGTAGCTAAGTAAAATAGCACCCAAACTGCATTTTAAATATGGGTTTTAACAGTCAATGTTAGTGAGGGTTATGATGAGAGACTGTAAAAATGAGCATTGACCAGTGCTTGTTTCAGTTTTTCACGGCGCCTTCTGCCTTCCCAACTGTGGGGATGTCGGCTGTAAGTACAAAAAGAAAGTAGCCATTGGAACTCAAAAAACAGGAAGCATGATTGGACCCAGAACTTTTAATTGGCTGTTTGAAAGGAACGAGTGTCCTAATCAGGACCCGGTGGCAGCTGGCGTTAGTTAACCACTTACCAAGTCATCATCACCCTTCAAACAGCACCTTTGTTTTACTGAAGAGGAGAAACAGGGTCAGAGATGCTAATCACATCTCTTGGACTCTGGACCCTGATATTTTATTAGTGATGCCCTTAGTTATTTGTTGTTGTGAGATGTGTGAGGGCAATTAAATAGCCTCTAAGAAAGGTGAAAATATCCTACACATGCAAACAATTATCATAATATAAAATGAGGGGAATGTGTCATTTTTTAAATGCCTAAATTTTTGAGACCTTACTTATCTTCTGAATACAATTGCTCACCACAACAAACTTAGTTCTTGGGAGTTTAATAAAATGTACCTTTTCATCTGAAAATGCTCAGTAACTTAATGATGGTGTTACTTACCCAGGAAACCTATTATGCAAATGACTCTCAATGAAGTCTAGGAGTTTAGTTAAGCTTGAGAAAAAGTTTGTAATTAACAAATTAGCATTTGAAAAAGACATTTTGAATATGCATGGTAGAAAATTCTACTTAACTTGTGGGGTGTGTTCTTAATGATTATTTCAGAATTCATGCATATGCATCATTTAGCATGCAGATATTTGAAACCTTCCTGGACTGGTCCAGATTTGGCTCATTTTTGTTGGTTTTTTTTTATTTTTAATTTTTTTTTAATGACTAAAATTATAAGTAAGGAATCATGAGTACATGCACTCACATGTGGAATCTCCTTTACTTCTCTTTAATATCATAAATCCTTAAGTATTAAAGAACACGATGTTAAACATATTCTGTTTATTATTACTTCAATGTGGAGAAAAATAACATTAAGAAAAGCCAGTCCTGGCGTCTGTCTTTTCCTACCAAGTGTTTACTGGGTACTAGAATGTTGCAGTTAGGGCTTAGCTGACCCTCACCATCAGTGGTGCTGTTGAGGGTGTCTCACATGCCCAGAGACTTTAGGTTGTTGGTAAATAGTGGAAAGAATGCTTGTCATTTGTTTAAACTGTCGTCCGTCTGCTTCAATGTGAGTTATATTCTCTGAACTATTTTTTTTTGCAGGCCATCCCCCTCCTCTGTTTAAGGAACTTTCCTGATTCTTGATTAGTTATGAGATAACGGTCTCAAATCTCTAGGTCCCTGTTGGGGCCGCCTCTCTCGCTGAGTGTCCTTGTGTGGTCTATATCATCCAGCCTCTACTGTTTCTCATACTTTCCCTAAATGCACGATCATTACACCACCCGCATGTCTAGGTGAAAAACCCTTTCGCCCTGAGACCTTACCCAACTAGGTTAGGCCACATGGCATTTTCTATTGTTGGATTCCTGCAGTATTCACAGTTGGTTTATTTTGTTCCCTACAAATGGCTATGTAGAAAGCTAGAGCTAATTTAAATCTAAGTTGATAAATGTGAGAATGCTTTGTCTTTCCTGCCAGAGAAGAGAAGTCCTGTCTTATGGGGGATTGGCCAACCCCACACAATCCAATGGATAGCCATGGACAGGAAGCCTGACTAGGAGGGACTTACCCAGAGGATGGGCTTCCCTTTCTAATGGGCTCTTAATTTACACCTGGCCTTGTAACCAGGAGGGAAGGTCAAACCTACAGACCCCAAGCATGAGTGCACTGTTCTCTGGAAATTAGTTTGACCACAGCCTGACACTAGAAAATAAGACCACGAAGTGGCCTTGTGATTCTGGCCCCCAGGTGAGCTCAGTGTTTTCGGTGCTTTCACTGTGCTGAGTTTGTTGTGACCTGGGTAATGTCTGGTGTGTAGCTTCACCTTCAAAATATGGGTGTTTTTCATCTTTCTTTCAGGGTTCTTGCCTGCTTTTTGAGTTTGTTACCAATCTGTCTTGCCCCAGGCACTCTTTGGAGGCAGGGATGACACAAAAGTAATTAAAATCTACATTGGAAAAGCAAAATAACTAAAGATCAAAACAAGGGCATGTCTGACACCAGCTCTGAGGACTAGACAAGTGAGTCCTGACAAAGTGGGCGTGCCAGCTGATGGAAAGAATTCCAGGGTTAGGGCACAAAGTGTGCCAGGGCATGAAATCACAGACGTCCCTGGAGAAATCAGGTCTTCCGTATCAGAAAGGCCCGTGAGGCGCGCCCACACCTTCCCGCCTACAGGAAAGCAGCCGCCCAGCGGGGGCATGGCCAGCCCTGGCTGAGGGCTCCTGAGGTTGTTGTCTCCTGTGACCGTGATCTCGGTGGACTGTGGACACACGCTCTGTGGCTCGAGTCGTCCAGGCTGATTCGCAGTTTACTTTAGCTTCGTCCCTGAACAATTTTCACTCGCTCTTGGTTGTTACATCCCACACTTTGACCTTTTAAAATTTGTATTTCACAGAAACAAAAGGAGAAAAGACTTCCTTAGAGACAGTGTGTACCTATCTTGTCTGACTTCAGGATGCCAAGTTTTCAGTTAGGCAGTAACTTTTGTAAGTCTCTACGTGAAGAGTTTCCTTGGCATCCAATTAAATGAAAGCAAACAGAGAAAGGAAGGTGCCAGAGATAACCTCAGAAGTGTATTTATTGAGCCATCACTCCTCGTGTTGGTGAGATATGGGTCCCAGGACCTCCCTTGGACACCAAAACCCAGTAGACTCAGTCCCTTCTATAACATGGGCAGTGCTTCCTCATCACCTGCGCCACGCTGCCACACACTGTAATCATCTCCCGGTGACATGTGACACCAACTACAACATATACGCCACCATGTAAACGGTTTTTGTTCTGTATTTTTTAGGAATTAATGACAAGGACAAAAAAAGACTGTGTATGCTCGGTACAGAAAAACCACCCCCCTTTTTTTCTTCCTAAATATTTTTGATGCAGTGTGTTGTGCCCACGGACGTGGAACCCATGGGTATGGAGGGCCGGGTGCATTTCACGAGCACGGACAGTCAGCTTGTGAGGTTCCTCATCCTTTTCACATTTCCCACTTTTTCGTGGTGGACTTCATGGTTAAACGCCCAAGTTCGTGCACTAACATATCATTATTCTGGTAGCTTATCAGGAGACATTGACTGCAGCATGGCTGTTGGGGGTGGCTACGTGCACTGTGGATGAAATCTGCGGAGCAGCCGGAGCAACAAGAGCCGTCCCTTCAGAGGTGCTGCCCTTGGCCTTCAGTGTGGCCGCGCTTCCCTGGTTGTTAACGCAAGCGGGAAAGACATCCCCGTGTGAGGACAGGCTTCTCCTTGGAAGTGGAAAGCACACGCTGTGCATGAAAGGTTAAGAGGAACGCGTGTGACATTCACAGAGCTGTCCACAGCCACATGTGCCTTTGATGATGTAAGTTTATCATTAAGTAAATGAATTCCATGCGCTTAGCAAAACACTGTCAGTTCATCTGCGCTGACAAGTCATAGTTGAAGCACGCGTTGATATATTTTGTGGCAAGCATGGCTGGCCTCGAAGAAAAACATGCTCATCAGACGATGGTGTGGTCTGATTGATTAACTTAAAATCTGCTGTGAAATTATCGTTTAGCTAGAGAGAACGCTTTACTGACATACAAAGAAGTTTTTATATGTGAAATAAAAGCAGAATGTAAATTATTTGAAATTTTATTTTTTGAGCTAATCATTGGAACTTCTCCATTAAAAAATAGACATCAGTATAGAAAGCTTTCTGCTTTTAAATAAATGTCCGTGGCTGGTCTAACTTTGAGAATTCAGATGGCAATCATAGCAGAGCAAAATATTTTCCCTGCACCTTTTCTGTTTTCTTTTTTAAAGCATTGATTCAGTATCTACTTTATCTTAATGTTTTCACCCACTCTGCAAGTCATTGGTGAGTTTATTTGGTCTGTGTCTAGAACAACTAGAAAAACACGGGTGGCATCTAGGTCTAAAGGGGAAATGCAAACGCACGAAAATGTCTGAATGCGTGCTCGGTTAAGCCAGAGCATGAAAGGTGCTGACCCCTTTGCACCATCCAGCCGCTCATGCCCACGCAGGAGAGATCGGAAACTTCCTCAACCTCTCTCGCACGAAGCACAGGCCACCACACATGAGGACTGACCTCAGAGCGGTGGCCGCTCAGACAGCCTCGGAAGGTTTGTTCTAAAAATAAACGGGACTCGCAGGCGAAGACAAGTGACATGTGCACTTTACAAAGACGACTGAGCCTTTCTTATTAGAGCACGTTTAAAAGTACGCGCAAAGGCACGTGTTTGTCTCTAAAACAAAAATATACACAGCAGCTAGTCTTTAAAACGACAGAAGTCGCAAACTTACATTTGTAAATAGCAGGATATACGTGCATTTCAATTTTGTGGCATTTATTTTGGGCCCGAGAACCCACCTGCCTGGTTTCCTGCACCGACTCCCAGATCAGAGAAATCCTGCCTTCACATAATGTGACTTCACGACTCTCGGATGGTTCAAGCCTTTGAGGAAGTACGTTTTAAAACAGTGAAGTTACCCTCTGTGTGGACACGCATCTCCGCTTGTCGTTTGGCTCTGCCTTGAGCTCTGTACCTGTCCCCACAGCCTCCCGTCCGAGGTGGACAGAACCCGCTGGGGACCAGCCTGTCGAGAGGAAGCCGAGCTAACCTCAACACATCCAGGTGCGGACATGCTGTGCTTGACTTGGCAACCTGTTTTCTTTCCCCATCTGTGGCTCTAGCTACTTGGAAGGCTGAGGTGCGGCCACCCGTTCTAAGTGTGGCATCTTGCTGGTGTTTCCACAGCTTCACCCACACATCAGTCCTACCTGGAGTTTGCATCGGGGCCTTTTCAAGTGTCCTGGAAACACGGGTACACCTGGGTTCAGCAGAACACAGCCGGAGAGCCTGTGTTTTGGAAATAAGGTTTTGCTTTCACACGGCCTCACCCACGTAGTTCTGCATTGTCTGTGGTTATGCTTGGGCTAGCAGGGGGACTGAGTGGTCACAGCAGACAGCCCGGCCTACGAAGCCTAAAATGTGGACTGCCGAGTGCTTTGCAGGTGTTTCCTGGCCTGAGGGTCGGGCACACTTCGGAACCCTGGGCAAGCCCTCGTCACTTCTCTGGGCATCCGCTTCCTGGTCCGAAAATGGGTGATGATGTGCCTGCAGGGGCGGGACAGTGCCGGCGACCCCGATCCGGGAGATGACGCACCACCATGATGAGGAGACTCGGCGACTCGGCCCTCAGGAGAAGGCTGGCACAGCGGGGCGACACCAGAGCTCACTGTGCTCAGCCCTGCTCACCAGCTCTAAGGAACAGGCCGGGCCAGGCGGCCAGTGGGTGCCTGGACTGGGTGGCCCTGCCGTGTCCACCTTCCCTGGCCCGACAGTAGAGCCGGTCACGGGGTTCCGTGTGACGACTGTGGGCTTTGAAGGTGGGAGCCCCAGGCATGGGGGGGGCGACTTGCCCTCTGACTTACATATGCGAGGGAAATGCTGACCCTCTCTCTTATCGGCAAAGTCGAAGTAGCAGGAGTCATAACGTCGTCTCCGGACAGCCTAGCGATTGGAAAGGGAGGGCTAAACAGGAACTTTGCCTGGGGTGGAGGGAGGGGCCAGACAGGTCGAAGGGCTGATGCCTAAGTAGCCTCCTCGCTTCTGCACGGTGCACTCTGGGGTGATGAACGTGTGTGATGATTTAGCCAGGGGGCTCCCGGGTAACCCTGGTGTGCCGTGGGATGCCACATGCGCCCTCATGGATGCCTCTCACGGGCACAATGAGGGACCAGCCCGACTCGGAGGAGTCTCTGGTGAGGGCCTCTTGACCCTTCGTGGTGTCCCACATCAGGGATAATGTTGGGGTTCCACCAGCAGGAAAACGAGCCTGGTGGTGAGAAGCCATCGGACACCGCCCAGGGCGGGCTGGCGTGTTCACGGCGGAGAAGCCGTCCACGTCCGTCCAGGCTGGGGTGAAGTGTTCATGGTGTTGAAGAGGTCGTCGGCCACCGTCCAGGGCAGGGTGGGGTGCGAACCACGGAGACTCTGGGAGGCAGGCCACGGGGTGGGTCTTCGTGTGGGTGCAGACGTGGCTCAGCTTCGCTGACCTGGACACTCATGGTGTGTAGCCGGCATCACGGTTGCACGACGAAGCCTGGCCATCAGAGCAGCGAACTTCTGTTGGCCGCACTGTACAAGCAACGCAGTAAGGTTTCGCAGCCTCAGCAGATCAGTGTCTCGCAGCTGTGTTTGTGTCGATGTGTGGTGGTCTCCGACTGTGGGGTGTTCGTTCTTGTTGCTGCATGTTTTTGTGTGCCGTCGTGAGACTGAGAGTTGGAAGTAGAGCAACGAACAAACGTGACATTTCTCGTGAAACTTGGCAAGAGTGGAAGTAAAATCAGGGACACGTTAGTCCAAGTTTATGGGGATAATGACAGAGGGGTTCGGCGTTTTCTGAGTGGAGAGAAAGCGTCACTGATGAAGAGAGGTCTGGACGACCAGTAACCAGCAGGTCTGACAGAAACACTGCAAAAATTTGTCGGATTGTGTGTCAAAATCATAAGCTGACTGTGAGAAGCATAGCAGATCAGATAGATGTTGATCGAGAAAAAGCTAGGAACATCTTAACTGAATATTTTGGCGTGAGAAAGGTGTGTGCAAAACTGGTCCCAAAAGGAACTCCTGCATCACGACAATGCGCCAGCTTTCACAGCACTGTCTGCAAGGAAGTTTTTAGCCAGTAAACAAACAACTGCATTGCAACCCCATCCCTACTCACCTGATCTGGCCCCTGGTGACTTTTTTCTCTACCTGAAGATAAAAGAAATATTCAAAGGATGACATTTTGATGACATTCAGGATATCAAAGGTCATATGTCAACGGCTCTGATGGCCGTCCCAGAAGGAGTTCCAAATCTGCTTAGCGAGTGGACCAGGCGCCGGTGTCGATGCATAGCTTCCCCAGGGGAGCACTCAAAGGTGACCGTAGTGATATTCGGCAGCGAGGTACGCAGCACTTTTTCTAGGATGAGTCTGCAAACTGATGGTCGGGCCTCATATCCACCCTTGCGTGTGCAACCGCTGCCCGGAAGGACAGACTTTGGAGGAGGCGAAAAGGAGAGAGAACCACCGCCGCGGTGGGCCAGCGGCTGGCCCCACTGTCAGCATGCCGAGGAACTCTCCTGCCATCTGAGCCGTCCACCTTGCCCTGGCCCTTCCACCCCCCACATCCCCGCCCAGTGCCACACCACCCACCTGCCCACGGGGACACACGGGCACACACCCCCTGCCGGAAAACAGGGCTCTGCACGGGCAGCCTCGTCGCCACGCGGCGCCTCGCACGGGCAAAGGTGGACAGGACCGACTTTTCATTCTCCTCCACATGTGGATCCGACAGTCTCTGCTTTTCTCTTCATGAAGCCTTTTGTCCACTGCTTTGAAGCGTCGTGACCTCCGTGGGAGGCCGCGATCACGTCCACTCCACGTCACACGCCCCCGTGGTGCTGTCTCACGGGGTGTGCGTGAGTTTTATCTGTGTACGTGCACGTCACTCCTCTTCCCAAACTGGACGCGTGTTCCATAAAGACGGGCAAAAAAGAGAAAACGTCTTCAGGCTGGGCTTGTGATAGCAATCAAATATATTTCCAAGGTCAGCCTTATTTACTTGTCAGAAGACAGTGCTCTCTAGTACAAGACCCACAGGGCGTGACAGCCGTTAAGGACCCACCCCCCGCTCGGTCAAGGTCAACCAACGCGGGACTGGCTGTCGGCACGAGCAACCCCGTGGTCCTGAGGTGAACCACACGTCCTCAGCATCATCCGCATCAGGAGACAACGTGGGTGGAAAATCCTCAGCCCAGATACGGGACTTCGGGTAGCAACTTCTGCCTTACCTGAAGCACCTCGCAAACAGTGTAAATCAGCCTTCCTGTGTCCTCCGGGTGGACTAGTCTCATGATCAGTTTTGTAGCTTCAAGGTGGATGTCTTGAAAGTCGAGTTTATCTACATGGAGGTGCTGAAAACAGTTTCCTGCCCCGTCCGTGTGGGCTTCGCTGTCCTTTGAATACCCGCATTGAGTAAATATTGAGTCTATGGTTCCTGAAGTCTACGCTGAAAAGACGTGATTTAAAAAAAAATTTATTTGTCGCATGCCCGCCAAGAGTTTGTATAAATATTCCAGGACTCCGGGCATTGCCAGATGTTGAGTAGCGAGTGCTTAGATGCGAGTACAAACGGTTTCACTCTGGGCTCCTGTGCGCGGCTGAGAGACAACTTGGACATGTGAACAGCCTGGAACTCGAGGCTGCTGTCCTGGGGACCCCTTCGGACGTCGGCTCTGATGAGTCCCTCTGCTCATTGGCCGTGTGAAGCGCACGGAGGGGGCCGCAGAGCCCTTGCTGCACGAAACCCATCCATGCAGCCCCTCCGACTCCTGAAGGAAGCCAGGAGCCTTTGCTAAGTGAGCTGCAAATGCACACTGACCTGCATGCACACACGCCCCTCCACACATGGGTCCCTCGGAAACCGGTGCTCTCCCATGAGGCCTCACGCACCGGACCTGCCACCTGCTTTTCAAGGTGGCAGCTGTTGCTATAACTTGTCCATCTCTTGAAAGATTGCTGAATTCAGCTGCAGGAAGGATTCCTTGAGACCTCAAACCCCGACCTCCTCCTTCAAAGTGCTTTTATGATGCAACGTTTCCTTTCAGTTGAAAAGGAACAAAAATGTACAGCTGGCATTACTCTTGAAATATACCATCCCCAGATATTTCAGGGTTTATTTTCCTTCCTCAAATCTGGATGCACATGTGATTGATTTCCCATCTTTAGACTGGCAGAATCCAAAAAGTTCATTCTGTGAGAATTAAATCAAGCCAGCATTCAGCTGTAGCTGCATGCATAGGGGCTGGGTCCCTGGCATGAGAATCGAGGAGGTTCTGTGGTGTCCGAGCCCTGCGTTCCTGGGTCGCCATTCTCCAGGTCATCTGGACCACCTCCGCGTGACCTCTCACCTTTCCTTTGCAGACCGGAAGCCGCATGTGCGGAACTCTCCCCCGAGTATCGTTTGAGGCAATTGACAGTCACCGTTCCTCGAAAAGTCTGAATTAAATTAACATAAGCATGAATGAAACTGGCAAAATCGCCACACGCAGGTTTCATTTTCCGTTCCTTTCAGATCGGCGACGATATTATGGATAAAATTGGTGCTCGGCTGTTAGAGCCTCATCGAATTCCTCCCCTTTGATTAAAAGTGGAGATTTCCATGTCCAGTCACTTGGGTTCATGAGAAACTCGTCAGCTTCCCGTGGGTTTGTGGGTTTATGGAGGATGGGGCATTTTACGTGCGTCCTGATGAATTTTGTTCCTTTTCTTTTTACACGAAGATCAAATACAGTCTGCAAAGCTGACTGAGCATGAAATTGTTTTCAGAATTGCAGGAGCTGGTGTGGACGGTGGGTTCAGAGGAGCACGTCGGGGAGCACGTGGGGGCGCGCGGCGGGGGCTGGGGACGGAGGAGGGGCGGGTGC